>NW_022170663.1:6946237-6983554 GCF_008802855.1 Photinus pyralis
TTGGTTCGAGTCTATAACGGTTGATTGAGAAGTTGATCGGAAAAAGTACGATTTTTTGGTTCTACGCACAAATTAATAAGTAAAAGTGTTTTCCGAGAAATTTTGGTGCAGTCGATTTGTGGTAAAAGGAAGGTTATACACTGCCTTTTTTTGAGCCCGGAAAAAAAAAATTGTCTCAGATCGCCCCGGAAAAAAAATTTTCTTATAGAATGTGGCCTGTAGAATCCATAATTTCAAACAGTTCCAAGATTGGGCTACTAGTTCAAAAGTTACAGCCCTTTGAAGTTTCTTTCGAAATTGGTTTCTAGTCTATAACCTTTGATTGAGAAGTCTTATCGAAAAAGTACGAATTGTTTTGGATTCTACGCACCAAAATTAATAAGAAAAAGTGTTTTCCCGAGAAATTTTGGTGTAGTCGAATTTTGGTAAAAAAGGAAGGTTATACACAGGGGCGGACTGGGTACTTATGGGCCATTAAAGTATTAGTGTAGTAATGAAGGTGCCGGGGGGGGGGGGAGCTCTGAGGTGCACCCACAAAAACATTTTAAAGTACTCCTTTCTCGAAAATCAATTACCATACAGTTTTTTTTTAAATTGCAGCTGATAATTAAAAGTAACAAAATATACAATCCACACGAGGTGCGTCGCCTATCATTGTATTTCAGCACTTTCATGCTACGACAAAAAATGATAAATTCATTGTAAACCACTTCAATTAAAAACAGAATTTTTTAACAACCTAACATCAACCCCAATTAGAGAAACGTGTTAATAATTTATTAGTAGTGCAAGAAACTAAATACAGCACATACTTATAAATTTCCAACGGGCCATTATGATCTACAGGCCAGGTGCACTCTCCATGAAAACACATCAACATATTACACAAATTGAAGTAAATATACACTTCTAAGTTATACTGTTAAAAAATATTAATTATTAGAAGTGTTCAGACAAAACCCACTACTGTTTAATTGAAAATTAGTATCGTCGACATTACAGTTCTCGTTCTAGAGTCTAGACCATTTATACGCCGGAAACTCAATTATAATAATAATACTTTCTTAAAATAATAAAAAAGGACAACAGACACGAAAATATGAACACTCAAATTGTTGTTGCTTCATTTTTGGTCTTGTTAGTCTGTGAAACGTTATACCTACAGAGGTTCTCTTTGTGTATTGTAAGTATCAAGTATGATTGTCCGTATTTACCTAGTGTAGCCATGTTTTCCTTGGTGTATATTAAAAAACATTGTTGTATATAAAGGCAGTGTCAATACAGGGCGTAGCACCTAAGACTTCTCCGATCAAAATTCTTTTACCATAAAGATACCGAAAAAAGTCCTAGAGCAAAATTGTCCACGTTTACCGTCGCAATATTTCTAACATATTTTTGATCACCAGGGGCGTGCTGTATTCCAGTGGCGTATCAAACGTTTTTTTAAATGGAATACCCCATATTTTATTACTGATTTGGAACGCAATTGTATTTTTTTATGTGACTCCTAACTTTAACGATTTCGCTGTTATAACCTTTTTGCGTCAAAATTTGACAGTTTTTGGAAATTTTTTTGAGAGAAGCTAAATCGCGCAGGCAGCTAAGTATTGTTTATATCAGTGGAAAATGTATAGTTTTGGCTACCTAGAGGTATAATTTGTTTAGGAGGGGGTGCCATTTGAAATTTTAAAAAAATATGACATTTGGCGAAGGTTTAATAGGTTAATATTGAAATCACCTCCCAGTATAATATAGTTGTTAAAGGTTGACAATGACAGAAACTGTAATAACCGTAAAATAGAATCCTGAATGAGAGTTTTATTGCTCCCACTGAAATCATTCGGCGTGACTGATTGCACCACCAAAAGGTGATGGGCGGTGGGGTCGTCACATCCCGACGCCAATTTGTTATTATCTTATTATTACATTATCAGCCGGATCTTTAAGAGAAAGTTCAAAAAATTTCAATGGTTGAATCCATGTTAATTCGTTCATGTGTTCTTTTTCTTCTTTTATGTGTACAATATGGTATTAGGTAGTACATATTCAAAGGTATTACCTATATGCAATGGAAAAATTAATAATAATAAATCTCATGTTAACTAGCTTTCTTCTTTTTTAATGACGGTATTTAAAAAAACAAGTAAAATGAAAATTCAAACTGTGATAGAACCGAATTTTCGCAGCCTAAATTCTATTTCAATATATCCGGTTCGTATTTTTTTTAAAGGAAATGAGCTATCCGAATTACAACATTCTTCTTTGCGCTACATTCAAATGGGTCGTAATTTGCAATAAACGTTCCAAACCTAACGCTATACGAGAGAAGTTTGATCCATATCGACCCGACAACTCGGAGCGCGTCGATATTAAATGTTTCGACTTCTATTTGCTCAAGAGGGTTTTAGGGGCTTTGCTTTGATTAAAATCAGTTGTAACTTTGTGTTTCTAATAAGTAGTTACTGCGGCTTGTTTCGACACTTACTCAGATGATGTATATTTCTTTGTCTTGCATCCATACAGTAATTATACGATTGTGTTGGATTATTTGACAAATTAACGGCATACTACACATGCATTAGGTAAAAACGAGTACAGCATGGGTATTGTCATTTACAGCTAATTAGTAATAAAATACCGATTGCTTTTTTACAATTATGCGATCATACTCTTACTTAAATGCGCAGAAATACGGTAAGATTCCAGTGGGTTTTTTTGTGTACCTAAATATGTTGGTTTTCTAATTTACACTATCGCTGTAGACAAGTGCTCCATTGTTGGTGGCACTGATTACGCCCCAACCCATAATAAATTCGATATATAAATTGTTAATTTGTAATTGAAGTTATGCTCCTTCTACTACTTATTTGAACCGGGTAATTATGAATATTAGACAATATTTGACAAGGTTAATTGTATTGTACCACTTATACAGGGTGACAATTTGAAAACTTACCACCCCCCATATCTTAGTAAATAAACGAGATATTTAAAAAAATCAAAATCCGTTTCGGTAATTTGGAGGGGGAACCACAATGACATAGTTGGCGACGCACCCCCTCCAACCCCCTGCGCCCCAGCCACCCCAACTTTTAAATCTTAAATAGTGACCCCCCATGTGTGATACGTCGTTGGAAAGCTCTGAAAAAATGCTTTCCAACAATACCAAATAGCATTACATTTAGGTTAGTAATTATCGTGCAAATCAAAAAATAAACTAATATGATACATTTGAAATCTGTCGTATTTAAAACGCAACCGGCGAACATAGACGAACTAAGACAGAGAATAATTCAAGAATGTCGAAATATTGCAAAACCAACATAGGAAAGGTTCGACAAGAGTTTGAGAATAGATTATAACTGGCGATCAAAAATGAGTTGCTGTCAAGTCGGCTTTGGAAGTTGAAGTGTTAAATACGATTTTCCATGCTTATTTTTTGATTTGCCCTGTATATGATTGCGATATTTAATCTCGACTTTATGGCTATCGTTTCTGAGTGAAATGCTCTTGTGAGAGGCCAACTAGCGTTTTCAGCGTTTTCATACAAGGCTGACCAGAGCAACTAAAGACTACTCGGTGTGGAATATTTAGACTGTATTCATGTGTAGTGAGGTTAGGTTAGGAGACGATCATGTGCCATGGTGTTCAGTTAGTTTGGGAGGGAAAGTTTTGATTTCAAACTAGGTAATTTTACACGGAGAATTAATAATTTCACACTATGTAGTGTATATTTCCTTGTTACTGTTACACGGCAAGTTTCTTCAATTAATAAAATTTTAAAAAAATTGCCCCTGTCAATTCCACAGAAAACTGCTCACGAAATCGCTTTATTTTGCGAAAAATATGGCACTCAAAAGGATTCAAACGTGATACATAACATTTACTATACCGCAACCTTTTGTTTTCCAATTCAACGGAGAGAGTTAACATAGAAATTCATGAGGTCGCTTCTCGCATACGAGATTCAGTCGAATATTGGATTCAAATACTTTGCGAAATGTTGTCTTATAGAAAACGCGCCAAGGAATTCACTGTAAATTACGCCGATGTAAATCAACACTACTCCGTGCCATTAAAGTAAAGCGATTCAATTTATCGAATGCCCGAGCAAATGCTTTCGTAATTATTCTATCTTTCGTGTACAAATTTATTTCATTTTCGTGCACTTCGTTTTAAATGGTTCACAATTATATTTGAACGAGATCGTAATAGGCATGTAAAAGTAGGTGCTTTGTCACAGAGGGCATTGTATAGTTCTGGAAAGTCATCAAATGATCTGAATGAAGACTGTGAAAGGTGCTATTGGACGCTAGTACTTCTCAAGGGCCTTCTGATGCTTCCCAGAGGCCAGAGAATTTTAAGTCGCTTAAGTGCGTGGGAACCCATGAAAGAGCCGGGACGAGTCTACAAAGTCTCGTTTTGGAGCTACTAAGTGGCAGGCAGCAATTGCGAGACTCTGAAAAGTACTTAGACTCCCCAGAACCTTCGGTTGCTAAAGTCGCTTGAATGCTTACCAGGATCCTCAAAAAACCTTTTAGCTCATTTGAACATTTTTTGAGCTTTGAGTCTTTTTTCGACCGTGGCGCCACCACCCGGAAAAAACCTCCTGATCTTGATCTTTATTGGTTGGAAAAAATTATTTTGATCGCATAAAATTAGGCGCCCTTCAGAAGGGATTTTCTCATTTAAAAGTAGACAAAGAGAAAAACAATACATGTAAATCCCTATGTCTACTTCTTAATAAATAGCACCGTATAGGTGCAGATTCTTTCTACTTCATCATGGTTACCTCGCTTATTTTATGGTTACATTAGGGGCACAATCTTACTAAAATTTAAATATATAAAAGGCTGAAGTTAAAAATAATTACTGCAGTGCATTCTGTTATTTGTAAAAGATTATATTTATAGTAATGACATTATTTCTTGTTCTACGTCCACACTTAATATGAAAGTTAAACAAATAGAACACTCCTTAGTGTGAAAATAAGCTACTCGTGCACTCTAAGCATTCCCATTTCCCACACATAGAAAGAAATCGATTTCCTCCAACCTCTCGCTCTTTCTTACTCGCGTATATTATATGAATGAATTTTTTTTTCGCGAATATTGCAGTTGACGTAACTCGACGGGTCTTCCGAGTTCTGTCATCTTATAATCAACAGTTCAGACATGTTTCCATTTTACGAGGCACGTCGTCTACAAAAAGGCGAATTTATAACATCTCTAGCGAAATGTAAGTGGAAAGGAATTACAGAAATATTGTATCGTTAGTAGTGCTGCAGTGAAAATAGTGCAGTGGTACATTATCTGTACGAGTACATATATCCATAGCAGTTATTTTATGCAATCCCATTTGTATCTTAAATTATTTCTTTCATTTTTCTCGATGTTCAACAAACAAAATCATTCAACATTCTTTGAAAGCGGTACTTTTACAACAATTCAAGACTTGTGCATCCAAGATTATATTAAGTAATCACTGTATACATACATACTTGACCCATGTAACGAGAGCTTTAGTATGAATTTGAATTTTTCAAGTTTTTTTTGCAGAAATAAGTAAAGTGGTACTTATTCTGGTTGTAGAAGTTTCGCTGTTTTAAAACATTATTTTCCAAGCAAACATTGATCTTTATTGATGTAAAGGAACTGATTGGTTGCTTGCAGTTTAAAAAACGTACATTTATTTTTGCGTAGCTTGTACTGGATGACCCTTTTGTTTTCTTAATTGCTTGAGGATGTTACGGCGATGCAAAAGCCAGAATTTATCTCAGGTTCAAACGGTTCTATGAGGGATTTTAGTGTCATTCACAACAGCAGCAGGATTACGGTATATGGTCAAAGGAAAACCTAATTAGTTAAATTTTTAACGCACTAGGATAATGAGAATGTTTCCAATTGTAACATTGAAAAGCATGGCAAGGTTATTTAGTACACGTGAGTTAATCTTACGTAGATAATTTATAAGACTGGAACTGGAGTTCGATTTCGTTATAAAAAAATCAGATTGGCATCGTTATTGTTTATTAACCAGGAAGGTGCCACCAAAAAATTAAAGTTTCAAGTAAAAAAGGGCGAGGAGCCGTTTCTACATCATGCTTTTTCGTAAATAAATTAAGGTTATTTCATATTATGCTAACCGGGAATTATTCAATTGAGAATATTCTGATTCTAATGAGGCAGTTAAAGTAGGTAAAAAATGAACTTAGGGTTTCGACCCCATGAAATAGGAAAACCTATTTCACCCTTCATCCCGTTAATTTCTCGGGTAGAAAAATCACACCTTAGTCCCTTAATACAAGACAAAACACGTTAATTTATTTAGTCCATGGACATAGGCGCAACTAGGGGGGGCTAAGCCCCCCCAAGTCATGCGACAAATCATAATTCGTATGCAGCTTAACTTATTTGCCCTGAAAACCTGTATTTTATTTTTGAACTCACTTGCTAATCGAGCGGAAGATTGTAGGCGTCGGCGTCGTTCGGTGGTAGTGAACTAGTGAGTCATCCGAGGAGTCATCTCTCAAGCTGCAATCATACTGCCAATTTCTTCAGCTACCTGTGAAAGGTCATTTTCGGCTATGCGAAAAGTTATGAGCTGGTTTAGAACAACAATGGCTCAAAACTGTTTCTCTAATATTTTTCTTTTATATATAGAAAGAGATTTGCAGAAAAATCTAGAAAAATACCTTTACGCCTGTAGTAACATCAATAAAATTTACTTCTTGTATTTTTTTATAATAATAATAACATAATTTGGTAAATTTACATTTGGTAATGTCTTTAATAATGTGAATGTGATACTGAGAATTCAGAAAATTTTCTACTTAGTAGAATGAGAATGCTAAGGAAAAGAGATATAAAAATTGGATGGTCTTTTGGAACGGGCTGTATAATGTACACCGGGCTGTAGCCCCCCCAAAAGTTGAAGTCTAGTTGCGCCTATGTCCATGGAGTACAAAAAGCTAAATCGGTCATGGATTGACAAACGAACTACTAGCATTTCAACCAATAACCAGTATAGGTTCGGAAAAATTATTCTCTACACTTCGCCACTGCGCATACATAAAGTCGTTCCTTTGGAAACGATTTGATGCTGGAACGATTTTCATTCTCGCATTAGTTTTGGTAACTTTTTTCATTCTTACACGATTCTTGGAAGAATTTTTAGTCATGGATTGGTATACTCGATTGGTCGCACAAAACAGTGGGGTAAGGTACAAAGAGGTGTTTTCATTGCAGTGGCCGATTTACCGGCAGGCTGAATAGGCTAGAGCATAGGGCGGCAGATCTTAGGGGGCGGAAAATTTGACCCAAAAATTTTTATCTTACAGAAATAAAAAAAGATATTGTACAGTGTGTGTTTTTTTTTCATTTTGATTGGATACCTTGTAAACCGTAAGCGATACAAAGGGTCAAAGTTATGCAGAATTTATGCTGATTAATTTTCCCATTCAAGGTCTCTTGTAGCTTTACAAATAGGGTAGTTATGGCCAAAAAACCGAGAAAATGTTATTTTCGGGAACGTACTAGCATTCATTTATGTTCAAAAATATGAAAAAATAATTTTAACAAACTCTTAGTGATTTTTTATGAGCTTTCTGACGATGCTAAAATCAAGTTTTTCTAACTAGTGGGTTCACTTTCTTATTCTTTATGGGCGCCATATTGGATTTTTACACTACCTAGATAGAGAAAAAAATTACAAAATCGGAAATGCCAAATACTTGGTATTTCATTCGGAAATTAGTCTTGAATATGTTTGCATTGAAGTTTACAATGTATTTCTTATGGTCATAATTCTATGGCCGTGTTGATGAAGATTGGAGACTATGTGGTGGTAACCCAAAATTAATATGCTTATTTTCTATGTCACACTTCCTGTCTGTACTGTGAACCTACAGAGTTCAATGGAATAACATTGCATAGTTACATACAGGAAGGTGGCATGGATTATTGCATACAGTTAGTTAAGATTAATTTCCAAATTGCAAATTCCCAATTGCGATCACCGTTTGGAACAAAATTTTATTAAATGTGGACGTTTTACATCATCTAGCAACTTTCAAAGAATAAAATCTTTTCCGTCTGTACGTTGGCAATTTTCCGAGGTAACGGCTCGACGGATTCGGTTCAAATTTTGGATATTATATATATATTTGGCATACGGTAACGAAAAATAATGAGCCGGGTTTTTGAAAAAAAATGTTGGAGCGCGCAACGACATCAAAAAAATTTTTTTTAAAAAAACAACTTAAAATTTCGAAAAGTTAAAGGTATTCGAAAAACCTTATATTTTTGTGTATTACCTGCAACAATTGTGCCAGGTTTTATTACAAATAAACTGAGAAAAAAATGTTAAAAAACTAAAATTTGTTTGGCAAAACTAAATTAATTGTAATTAGGAATCACAATTATTAATTATATGATGCCTTTAACATTAAAAAAAATAAATAAAATCAATAGACAAAGATGTACAAAAATTTAAAAAAATTTCACTTGTGGGTTGCCGCGTAGGAATTACAATTACTAATTATCTGATACTGCAATACTACAAAATAATGAGTAACGGGCAAATATAGACTATAGCAGCTATCAATTAGCGAAAACCCGAAGTTTTTAGGTGGACTGGAAAATCGAGCACATTGCAAAAACAATAGAAGGAGTCCAAAACAAAGCAATTTTCAATTATGTACCAATAAAAAATTGACCGTAATTAATAATTGTTTAAGATATAACATCCAACTTACATTGAATTCTATAAGAGGTCAACAACAGTTTTCCTGTGGGAGTTTAAACAGTTCAGTGTTTAGTAATCAAATGATACATACAGCAAATTAATTGACTTTTGGCAGTGTTCATTAGACATAAAGGATCAAAAACGTTTTTTTTTGTTAAATATTTGCTTCGAGGTAGGAAGCTGTTCTGTCAAGAATTTGGTAACTGGTTTTCTCTATCTAGTGACGTAAAATCATGTGTGTATCCGAGTACAGGCGTAGGGAAAGTACTCGCAGTTTAATTTTATTGATAGTTATAAAATTGGTTGAGATTATAGAAAGCTGTCTGATATAAAAAATTCTGCATAACTTTCTACTTAAGGGACTTTGTTTCTCTTACGGTTTACGAGATTCTCATAGTGAAAATGAAAATCAAGTGTCAAATTCTTGACAAAACAGCTTCCAGATATTAAAAAAAACCTTTTTAACAGTCTTACATCCTTTATGTCTAATGAACCCTGTCAAAATTTTAACGAAATCAAAATAACCGTTTTGTAGAAAAAAATGTGTTAAAAAACTTATTTAATAAAACCTACCATAATGTTTGTAGGTTATACACAGAACAAGAAAGTCTTTCGAATAGGTTAATAGAAATTTTGCGTTGCAATTTGAAAAATAAAGTTCGTGTCCTTTACGGTCCGTTGTTTTTCGTTTCCGTATGCTTAATATACAGATCCATAATTTGAACAAAACCGTCGAACCGTCATCTCGGAACACAAATTTTATTCTTTAAAATTTGCTTAAAATGAACGTCGACATTTGATGAAATTTTGACATGTCCAAAAAACGGTGATCGTAATAGCCACCTAGCTCAAGTTAGGAAGCTAAAAAACTCGCCCTGTATAAATAAAGAAAACGAGTCTCTAAAAATTAACAAAAATCTCAATATTTTGGTACTGTACTGCAGTATACAATTGAAATTAAGTAGTTTTGTGTAAGCTGTGTACATGATTGCGCTTTTTTTAGCTCAGAAGTTACAAAAAATAAATATACAGAGTGGCCCAACGAGAAGTATACAGAGGGCTTTTAGGGTATTAAATTTGGAAATTTCGAAAAATCCTCGAACACGTCAATTTTGTATTCGAGGGGGACAACTTTTGGAATACAAATCACGAACCCAAGTCTTCACCTCTATACGTAGGGAGCTTAACCCCTAAAATTTTAAATGGAATCCTATGGCAAATGGCACATTATTTGAAAGTCAATTTAATCGTGATCACTCATCTGCTTTGCTTTTTAAATTCTATTGATTCGTTTCGGAGATATTCGCATTCTTTTCCCCTGATTTAAGTCCTTTAGATTACTTCTTGTGGGGATATTTAAAGAATAAAGTTTATGCTACTCCGCCCGGAACATTACAAGGGTTGCGAGCACGTATAACCATAGTGTAAGAATAGAATACACAATTTCGAGCGATTACCCCTGAAATCTTGCAACATGTACGGCAGCGTTTTGAAGCAAATCTTTATTATTGCATGGAAGCAGGCGGAAGGCAATTCGAGCATTTATTGAAATAAATGTTGTCTGTTTAAAGTTATTTGTTATTTTTTGCACAATTTAAACCTTTTTTAATACAAGGTGACTTAGATCGCATTTGTTTTGGTTTTTTTAGAAAAAACCATTTCAAATGCGAATATCTCCGAAACGAATCAATAGAATTTAAAAAGCAAAGCAGATTAGTAATCACGATTAAATTGGCCCCTTTCACAAAACTAAAATTACTCACCCCCCCCTATCACGATTAAAAAATAAAGTGCTGGTACTACAAACGCATTATTAAAAAAATTATAGGGTGAGTTTTTTTTTCATTATGGGGAGTCGGAAACCGTATGAGATACATAGCCGTTTGGGGCAAATTTATGCAAAATTGTATGGTGACTAACGTTCGCCCTTCCAAAAAGTCCTGTAGGTCTACAAATAGCGAATTATGGCAAAAAAAAACAAAAATGTCATTTTCGAGAATACGTTGGCGTCAATTTTTTTCAAAGATATCAACAAATAATTTTAACAAAAGCTTTTCTCAACTTCCTGACGGTGCTAAAAAAGTTGTTATGGCCCATAAAATATTATGTTTTTCAATCAAGTCGGATATTGCAGCCATAACATCAACGGATTTTGAGGTCGTTTTTAGTTTATTCGAGATCTCTTCTTTTATAGCACATTAGCAACATTTCATCAGAATAAAAAGGCGAATTGAATTTACCGAATTGTAGTATTGCTGTAAGAATTGGTCAAATTCAATTGTACATAAAAATAACTAATATAAATATTTTATAGGTAAATATTTGCCACAAACACATCAGGGATCTCGGCGCCCCCCTTAACAACGTCTTGTGCCCCCCAGTTTGAGAAACACTAGGGCCTAGTTCACAATAATCATGCTAATAAGAGGAAAAAGCTGTTTTAATGAAGACGATAGAACACAAATCAAAGTGGCAATTTCATTCTTAGAATAAATGTCGAAATAGGGTACCGACTTTCACTCAGTCAGTAGGGGCGGCAAAAATGGAATAGCCTACTGTCGGCAAATTTGTAAATCCGCCACTGCTTTATTGCCATATATGTCTCATACATGTTTTGCGTCGGGTTTTAAATAACGTCGTCAGATGTAAATATAGCCGGAAAAACGAAAGTTTTATTAAAATTCTACATACCTTACCTAGTTGACTGTCCCTCCCAATCTTAAGCCACGGCATTTCTTTCGCAGACATGACGATTTCTACTTCTACTTGACTATGTATCAGGACTGTAACTGACATTTTTCTGTAGGCAGCTCTTATACTATACGTAGAAAGGCACAGGGAAGTTTTATTGTGTTTTCTTGCAGATTATGTTACATCATCCACAGCACAAGTTTTTGCAGTACCTAGCGCAGCAATCTAAAGATATTGCGATGGAGCTCATTGGTGGCAATCGATTAAGGTATCAGCGACTACAACTGAGACTTGCCTACGCATAAAAGCAAGCAAAGAGCCTCTTTAAATAAAATCCAATGGAAATTGAGTGGAAAATTAATTATGTAAACGCAAATCCCAAACGCACGACTCAATTATTCATAAACGTAAACCTTACTCCCAACCGCCACTTCGAGTTGATCCATTGCTCCACCATTCAAAAGGACTTTTTATGTTTGGAGCTAATACAATTTCACGATATATCAAAGTTAGCGGGGCTGAACGAATGTTCATGTTAAGTGTCCCATAAGAACATTTTATTACCAAAATAAAGTAGGATTGTTGGAATTATTTTTTTTCCTACGCCTTCCTCGGAAAGTTCAACTTTCCGTGTCGAGATGATTAATGATCATCGTTACTCATGGTATTTGATCGAATTGCGCGAGGGATCTTTAAGAAAGGGATAAATATTCTGAGGTATATAAATTCGTGTAATTTGCGCTTGAGGAAATGGTTCTTTGAAATCGGTTTTGTGCTACCTTTGTCATCAAAATTACGTTGACATTTAATTTCCCATATACGCGTTTCTAATATACGGCCGCTCTTTGAAATTCCGGCCGGTTTTATTTACAATGCATCGCATAAGCTGATCTACTTTTCAAAGCTTTTACTATTTCGGACGTTTTCATTTGCGGTTGTCATTGTTTCAGTGTACTGGCGCTGTATTACTATTAACAGTCGTTGTAAAAGTAATGTATATGTAGAGCCAAGTAATAATAGTATTTATTCGTCATGCTATACCATACTTACGTTTACGACACAAGTTATATACTAGGTATAATATAAATAATACCATATAAAATTACATATGTCCAGTCAATCTATAATAAATGGCTCACCGAACGCCTCAACCTAAAAGCACAAACGGCTAAAGCTGCTCAATCGCTATGGCTCTCCCAACACCGCCCTTTCACTGCAATTGATCACTAAGCAGCGGAATTTTTGACGTTTAAGCCATAAAGGTCAGTCCGCCTTACCCCTTATCTAATAACTGGCGAAAGTGTGTTTCAGTTTCATATAAATTGTAGCAACCCCAAACTTGTACAGTTCCTAAGAACATTGTTTTGGGTGTAATGCTTGCCAAAACCGCGTCTTTTGTTCAAGTTACTAATGATTTTGGACATTTTCGACCTTCTACATTATGTCAAGTTATTTCTAAATTGTAAGGTACTTGTCTTTAAAAACACACCTAAATTTCTATTCCCAAATGACATCGTTTGTGGTTGCGTTACCACCATAATAATTTCATTTCCGAAATTCCTTAACTAACACGCTTCAACTACAGTATTTTTAGTTAATTTTCATATATTATTTGTCACAAAATACATTCCATATATTTGTATAAGAACAGAACGTATGTAACAATGTGTCATGTGTAAATATAAATATAAATATTTTACATAAATTATAATGTTAAGGTAAAGCATACAATGAACAATAAAACAATAAAATCATCTTTCGAGATATTCGTTCAAGTGGTAATATGACTGCTCCATCAAAAAGTTTTTGAGCGTTATTCTAAATTTCGAAAAGGAAGTAATTTCTTTAATATTTCTCGGTAAGGCATTGAAAATTTGGCACGCTCGGAATAACAAATTCTTTTGAAAGAGTGTGGTCCTATATGTCTACAAGGATACAACTGAGTTTTTTTTACGTGTGTTGTATCTATGATCGGGATTTAACTACATTTGTTTTTAAACGCGTAGCAAGATATTTCGAGGATATATGTGTCAACTACCGTTAGTATTTTTAACTCTTTAAAAAATATCCTACATGGAGTTTTTCATGGTAAGGAGCAAATAATTCTGATCGCTCGTTTTTGCAATACTAGGATCCGTTGCACATGCGCACTGCCACCTCAATTTGAAATATTATATCGAATGTGCGAGTGAAAGCTTGAGTAGTACACAGTAAGCAATGTGGATTTGTTGCATAATTTTTTTAACGCATTCAGTGTATAACAGCAGCTTGGTGCAAGTTTACAAACATTATCAATATGAAAAAACCAGGTGAGATCATGGCTTATTGTTAGGCCGAGCATTTTAATAGTTTCAGAGCACTTCAAAATATTGAATTCAATTTTTGTGGCACCAAAAGGGATCACGGCAGTTCTACTGGAATTAAGGATCAAATTATTACCATTTCACCACTTATTTATTTGATCTAGCGTGTGAGTAATTTTTTGTTTTAAATCTAGTGCTGTTTGCCGTTATTAGGATGTTTGTATCGTCAGCGTAACATATAACAAAGATACTATACTCAACAGCACTCTCTTTAACAAAAGGTACGAGATCATTACTGTAAATGACAAATAAAGTAGGACCTAGTATGGATCCTTGCGGGACCCCTGACAAAATTGGGGTTGCTACACCGCGCTGCCCATTAGGTAATTCAACTAGCTGCGATCTGCCCCGTAAGTAGGATTCAAACAATTTTAGAATAGTTCCTCGAATACCGTAATGGGATAACTTACTAATCAACTTTTCATGGCAAACAGTGTCGAAAGCCGCAGAAAAATCAACAAAAACACCTACGGTTAAAAGCCTACGATCGACAGCTGTTACAGCTCTGGCAACATACTCACATAGCGCTGTGTCAGTCGACCTGTTTTTTATAAAACCATGTTGAGAGTTATTAATGATCTTAAATGTTGTTAGATAACTAATTAATTGATTATTAATAACAATTTCGAAAACTTTAGAAAAGCTGGACAATAAGCTGATCGGCCTGTAGTTGCAGACGTCACTTCACACTTGGACTTCCTTTTTTTAACAGTGGCCTTACGATCGCTATCTTTAGACGACTCGGAAAAATACCGGTGCTGCAACTTAAATTGATAATGTGGCATAGAGGCTTAGATATTAAAACATTGACCGATTTTATTAAATTGTTACTAATTTCGTCGTATCCACAAGAAAACGAAGATTTCAATGACCGAACCGCAGATCGTACATCTTCATCAACAATCGGTGTTACAAACATTGAATTACTAAATGACGGTGAAAAAGGCATGTTTATATTATGAGTTGGTTGACTAGTGATGATATAAAAACGTGAAAAATGAGTGGTGAACATATCAATGGCCTTAGGGTCAGATATAGTAGCTCCATACTCGGTGATCTTTACATCTTTACATTTAATACGACCAGTTTCTGTGTTTATAATATATAAAATTGAATGAGCTTGGTTTGATAAATAGCCCCCGAAATTTAATTTAATGAATTTGAATTTTCTACAGCATTTCTAATGTGCTCTACAACATCCCTAGGAGCGTCGTTTGGGGATCAAAAAAGCACCTCCTTGGGTAGGAATTTTACAGATCAAAAGGGCATGCCCGAAACCGGGGAATAGCCGCAAGTTTAATCGTTCCATTTGCCATGGTTGCTGAGACAAATACCATTAAACACTCATGCAAGAGGTAGGTACAAGTTGAAGAAATGATCTGCTCTGAAAATGCGAAAAATGGAAATCCACTTTTCGATTCTTCAACTCTAAAGAAGTTTGTGAATACGTTGATATATTGAATGAATTTTTGGACCAATTAAATGCCTCTAATAAGGACCCGGATTTAACATGAATAGGTACAGAGAGAAAGAATGAAATTCCTAGTCATCCTTTTCGTACAGTTTTTAGGCATGACGTCACACAATAATCTTCAGTTGCATGTTTCGATTTCAAGACATTTCATTTTGCGAAGGTATTTGGTTCACTCATATCAAATTAATTCAAAATTACTAAACCATGCGACAATTATTATTAAAGCTAATAAAAAGGCAAGTGCGGTTTTTGTTAAGAATGAATCAACAGACTTCTAAACACCTGTTTAAAATGCCGACGCCGCCGACGCAATGGCCTACACATGTGTTCCTAATTTTAGACTTGGATAGATAAGATGATTGTAATTGTAGTGTATAAATTTTTGACTTGGAAAATGATTGATTAAAACTAACGGCAGTTACATGTGTCGAGGTAAATTTCCATACACGATATTGAGTCACACTTCACCTATTGTCCAACTCCAAAATCATTTTGTATTGTATGCCCAATGTTTAAATGTAAAAATCGAAATTACTTACTGCATTTTACGCGGTACCTAATCTGTGTTTGTCAAAATTCACCCTTAGCTTTCTTGATTTCGGTACTAGGCACTCTCCTTCGAACCGTTTGGAATTTTTGGAGACCATTCCGCATACGATGCACTGCACTTCGCGTTAACACGATCGAATGATTTGATCATAAGTTATATTTTTGAAGGAGGGGCGGTAACGTAAGCAGGTAGAGATTAATCACCTGATGCGCTTATCCGCATGTGCGGTCACTTTTACCTTTCAATAATATTGTTTTGCCGTACCGAATGAAGTCGTTACTGATAAAATATGACATGTGAACTACAATTTTTTAACCCATGAGATTTTTTTCATTTCATTTCATTTATTCGTTTTCCCTTATCGCTTTACCTTATAGTTGGTAACACCATGTCCCTAATACACACAAACAACATAGTTAGCACAAATACTAAAATTACAAAATGTATAACATATTAAAACAAACCGACACCTTAAAAAACACATTAAAATATCCCTTGCTGAATTTCTAAAATTGTGACGAACACACAATAAATACTTTAAAAGGTTTCAAATGTTTAGGTATTCATTTAGGTGAAGTACGCTTTTTTTACTAGAAATTGTTTTAATGCCAATCTAAATTTTTTGTAGGTTTTAATGGCCTTAATATTTGGCGGTAGTGCATTAAAAATTTGACACGTTCGAAACGATAAGTTTTTTTGAAACAATGATGATCTGTGTTTATCAGGGTTTAAGTACATCTTCTGTCGAGTGTTGTAAACATGTTCAGGATTAAAAAAAAAAAAACGATTTTATTTCTAAACCCTAAGCAAACATATCTTCCAGAATGTAGGTATTTTACTTGTCAATATCTTAAATTTCTTTGAAAACGGTCTGCACGACGTATTTGAAAGGAAAGAGTCATATAATCTAACAGCGGTTTTGCAGAAACAGTTATGGCGCGAACGTGAGTAACTGCCCACCCCAAGTACATATATTGTACCGAATATGAGAGTGAAAGTTGGCGTGGTACAGTCAGTAAGCGGTTGATTTTGTTGCATAGCTTCTTAAGAACGACTTAAGAATAGGCAACAGGTTTCTAAGTGATTTGGAGACAGTGTCAATTGAGCAACCAACCCAAGTCAGAACTTACAGTAAGCCAAGCATTTTGGTTGTCTTTACAGCACTGGAATTCATCAAATCATATTTTTTTAAGCAAACGGAATCACAGTAGTTTTGGAGCAGTGTTAAGTACGATATTATTTGTTGCTGCACCATGTGGTTAATTTGTCTAGCGTGGAGCTTTATTTGCAATTTCAAAGAAATTATACCAGCGTGATTTAATTAATATATTTTGTGTCACAGCAAGGCAAGGAATAATATGCACTTCAACATGTAGAAATATGCGCATATATATGCACAAAAATAGTGATAATTATGCACCAAATATGCATGTTCTTTTAAAATGCACAATTTTTCCACAAATTTTGGTATTTAAAACAACAGGTTGCAATAACTTCATAGTATAATTTTCAAAAAATTGAATAAATTCACAAAATATAACTAAAAACTAATTAATTACAACTTACACTACCCTTTGATACCAACGAGAAGGAAAATGCTACTAAGTAGGTACTGCTTTGTAAAACTCCAAAGAAAAATTAATAATTACGGCAGCGACTACAAATGCAGACGTAAAAACTGCAAGCTTTTTATGCAATCGTCGGAATTTATGACTCACTAAGATACACAAAACCCGTGGCGTCGACTTATGAACAGGAAAGCGCAAAAGTTTCTTGCTTTGCAATTTTATAATAGGCCAGAGACAAGAATTCTTTAGAAATAACTACACAGGGATCAAAAATGCTTGAATATGCTCTTGATAATATTTTATGCACAAGGGCACTGAAATATGCAAAATATGCAAATATTAATTGGATTATTTGAACTCTATTCAAGTTGATCAGCCCAGATCCAAAAGCACACACATGGCATATTATTAATTTAAAACATGCATTTGCATAAAATCACTGCCTTGGATCAGCATATGATATAAAAATGTTCCAAAACCCACTCGTGGGTATTGCCGCGTAACACAAAGTATTGAAACGACGCATCGTCACCAAAAGCACACAAAATGTCGAATCTGCATATTGAAGCACGTCCGAGAAAGAGAGGAGTTAAATAAGTAAAATAAAGTTTCAAAGAAATATTACCATACATAAGAAAGTTGGCTATGAGCAGCCTGTGCAGTCACTGCGTATGCCCACATAATTTTTACTATGCGCGAAATGTTTATCTTTACTAGAAGCGTCTGTGGTTAAAATTTCAAAGAAATATCCCCATAAATATGAAAGTTGGCATTGCGCAGTCTGCGCAAAATATGGAGTTAAATGAAACTGATCGAATTGGGCAAATATAGACCATAACTGCTATCAATTAGCGAAAACCCGAAGTCTCTAGGTGGCTCAGGGTCCGAGATCTCGATGGAACGGACGGACGGACGGACGGAAACACGAGCACATAAGCTTTACCTCAACTTCGTTGTGTTACGCTAATAAATGTAGAATCGCCATCATCGCCCTCTTTCAGATACGAAAGCAGGTCATTGCTGTAAAGAATAGATAGCGCCGGACCGAGAATTGAGCCTTGAGGAACTCCTATTAAAATGGGTTTAGACAAACCACGCCTGACCCTGAGGTAATTCAACGAATTGCGTTCTATCTCGAAGATAGGATTCAAACAAATTGAGAGTAGTACCTCGAATGCCGTATTGAAACATTTTGTTAATTAATTTCTTGTGGTCAACAGTATCAAAAGCACCCGAAAAATCAATAAATAAACCAACAGTTAAAAGACGCTTGTCAACTGCAGAAACCGCTTCTGCAATATATTGACATAAAGCTGTATCAGTCGATCTGCCTCTCATAAAGCCATGCTGAGAATCATTGATGATATTATTTTTTGTTAAATAATTGATAAGTTGATTATTAATTAGATATTCGAGTACTTTAGAAAAACTAGAAAGCAGACTGATTGGTCTGTGGTTACATACATCACTTGGGTCACCTTTTTTTAACAAAGGTTTCACAATTGCGGTTTTTAAACGACTTGGGTAAACACCAGAGAGGAAGCGAAGCATAAATTAATAATGTGACATAGGGGGCTGGCTATTAAATTGTTGACTAATTTTAATAAATTATTATTTATTTCGTCCACTCCAGAGGATGAAGATGGCTTCATTGATCGAATAGCAGAGACTACGTCATCTTCAACCAGCGGGGCCAGGAACATTGAAGTACTAAGCGATGTGGAAGGGGAGATATTTCCTTTGGAAATTGCAATGCTAGGGCGATTATAAAAACGACTGAAGTGAGTATCAAATAAGTCAATTGCCTCGGAATCAGAAACAGTCTCTCCATCCCTGACAATACTTATACTGTTTACGCTCTTAGTCCGACCATTTAACGAGTTTATAACAACCCATGTAGCTTTAGTTTTATTTACGGATTTAAATATTTTAGAATCAAAGTATCGTACCTAGGCCTCGCTTCGTCCGTTTTAAATTTTAGGTTGGGTTTGGGGTAGGTGTAAAAATAAGGAACGGAATTTTAGGATTTTAAATTTTGCATGAAATGGGCTTCATTCACATACTTCCAAGCACCTACATAGCTACATTCGAAAAAATGTAATATCTTTGCAATTAAAAAGTTACTAAATAAGAGGAACAAATTAGTGACAGAAAGTTGTCATCCCTCCGCTAATTTTATACAATTTTACGCTACCTATAAAAAGTTGTATAAAGACATTCCGGACAACTTGGCATTAAATGCCTTTGAAAGACAATTGGAGATAATTAGCTGAGCGAGACAATGACAATTCTCTTAAGTAAAAGTAAAAAAAAGGATAGATAATCGTATCGCGATCAATGTTATACACACGTGTCTCGAAAAATGTGTTTTAACGATGTTTGCTCGCATTTTCGTGATATGCTTTCAACGAGAAGGGTAGTTCTTCACGAGTCCTTGTATTATATGGATTCTCTAATTGGGATGCGCCTTTCATGCAGCTTTACGTTTCCATTCTTCTGTTGGTATATTTGGAATCATTTTAACTGCTCGTTTTCTTGTAAACACGTTCCTTTCTACCCAGTTTATAAAGTCAAAGGTTGCGGGTATTGTTGACGTTCTAAATCGCGCGTACGCAAAAATTTGTATCGCATTTCTTATGCGTCGCTTCAATTTGCGAAGGATTTCGCTCCTTTTTGCTATGGTCTTTTGAGACTCGTGTTATTAGTATAGTCAAGATTGTATATCTACATACAATAGATTTATAGGTCATGCTGCGAAATTAAAAGGTGGTGCGTCAATAATAAACCGAGCTATTTTAGGGTAGTTCAAAGTGAAAACTCGCACACATCAGTATTTATAACCTGTATGCGTACCTGTATGTGTACCCTAAGGTACAGGGTGGTGTTTTTAAGTTGACCATTAAAAGTATTTCAGGAACGGTTTGGAATTTCGAATCTAGACCCACTAACTTTTTTGAATAATTGATCAAAAGGAATCAGCATGTATTACTGCCTGGTCTAAATTGTTCAAAACATGGGTTTTAAATTTCTGCGCCTCAATCACTGCACGACCTATACAGATGACACTTCGTTAGTCGTATCGGGCAGAGATGCTACAACTCTATCCACCAAAAACCTGAATTTGTTACAAAGAGCATTTAAAAGGTTTAAAACCTAATAAAGATAACTCATCCAAAGCATATAAAACTTTCTTTTTTAAAAAAAGAATCTCGCATGATGGTCGGTGCTAAATATCGTGCCCAGAAATTAAAAAAAAACATTATCTGAGTACATTATTCGAAATTTGTGCTCCCCTCTTGTTTATTTATTTATTTAGTAACAAAAGGGGACTTTCCCTTTTCCTTTGTCAGTAGTCAACGGTTCTGGCTTTAACAACTTAAATAAGCAAAAGTAAAAAACAAATACCAAAATGCTATAACAAAGAGGTAAGAGTTTCTTGACGCGCTACCGATTAGATTTTGTCATAATAGTATGCAGTAACGCTTTTCTGAAATAATTTTAAGTGTACATTAAATATATTGGCATTGGTCTGGGGTGATTCTGGACTAAATGGGAACCGGTAAAAAGTTTAAAGATAATTAATTAATGCTTTTCTGGGAAAAGTAACATTTCCATACATCGAAACATTGGTTAATTATTCCAATGAGTAAAAAAAATTTTAACACCCAATTTAGAGAATCATGAAGCCTAATTTGTTCCTGATATAAATTGTTAACCATCTTTCAAATTTCTAGAGAGATATAGAGAGGGTGTAACTGTCACACAATACAACATAAATAAAAAACACAATAAAGTACAATAAATAATATAAATATTATCTATAAAAAAGAAATGTAGGTGTATATATTAAAATTCTTTTTTTTTTAAATATAACTAGTATTTTTTGATATTCGCAAAGAAATCATCCAGCGTGTATAGCACCATTGACTGAAGAATTTTTCTAATTTGGTTCTTAAAAGGATTGTAATACATTTGACATGTGCCAGAAGGACATTATAAAATCTCACCCTCATCTGTAGGTAGGATGAGTTATGCACCTTACTTTTTGATCTCATTATAGAAAATTTATTTTTTGTTCTCGTATTATGAGTGGTTATCACAATTTAATGAAAATAATTTTTTGTTTTTGAACACGTAACATAAACATTCAAGCACATATTATGAATAGACAGTTGAAATCTGAAAGTTATTAACGTACGGTTTGCAGGATTCCCGTTTCTGTAGCGAAAACATTACCCTGATTGCTCTTTTTTGAGCCTTAAATATGCTAGCGATTCTATGACTAGTAGCATTTCCCCATAATGAGATACCGTATCGCACCTTACTTTCAAATATGGAATAGTAGATTTGCAAAAGGGTTTTATGGCCACATAAATTATTATAACGGGACAATGCGAAAATCGATTAATGTAATTTTGCTCTCAGATGGCCAATGTGATCTTTCCAACTAAGTTCTGTGTCTATAATAACTCCTAAGAAGGTACAGGATTGACACCTTTCTAATTGAACTGACTGGTAACGCAGTGGAGCGATATCAAAACCCAATTTTTTCTTATAAAGAAGAATTTTTGTTTTTTCCAAATTGAGTAAAAGTTTATTTGCATTAAACCAATTAATAAGAGTTGATAACGCACGTTTTAAATTAATTTAACTCTTCTTCAACACAAGCCACACTAGCACTAGTGTCCTCTGCATATGTGGTGATATCACATGAAGATGGATCGAAGCAATTAAATAGGTCATTATTAAAAATTATAAATAATATAGGACCAAGGATAGATCCTTGGGGTACTCCATACTTAATTGGTTTTAATTCGGATGCAACTTCAATAATTTGTCCCGAGGAAAAAATTTGCTCGACTGCAACATATTGCCACCTATCACTAATAAAGGATCTCAATAAATTTAGAGTCACGCCTCTAATGCCATATGAGTGTAGGTCGTCCACTAACAAGTCATGATCAACCCGATCGAAAGCCGTCGACAAATCACAACTTGTCGATGCTACAACCTTGCCATTATTATGCGCAGTGTATATGTAGAGTAACATACTTTCTAAAGCAGTGATAGTTGATTTATTTACTCTATAGCCATGTTGTGAACTATTAAACAATTTATGGATTTCCAAAAAGGCAATTAATCTAACTTTTATGAGAGATTTTAGTATTTTCGATACGGAATTTAAGATCGAAATTGGTCTATAATTTTGTGATTCTGATGTAGATTTTGATTTGTGAAGTGGGTTAATTTTCGCAATTTTACCATGGCTTGGAAAAGGCCCAGAAGAGAAAGAAAGGTTAATTAAGTAAATCAAAGGTTGATATATTTCATCAAACATTTCTTTATATATTTTTATAGGAATATCATCGTGACCGCAAGTTAACGTATTATTTAAATGATTTACAACATTGAACAATTCAGTTTTTGTGACAGGCAGCAAATAGAATGAATTTGGTGAAGATGGGATAACTTTCGTAGTTTCGTATGTTGGAGGTATGTTTTTTCTACATTCATGCGCAACGGAAACAAAATAGTCATTGAAAATATTAGCAACGTGTTCAGAATCAGTAATAACCTTTCATTTTGGTTTAAAGAAATAGATGTAGTATTTTTTGTTTGTTTATTTAGGTTTTTATTTACCACGTGGATTTTATTTTGTTTCTTGAATTCATTATAATTCTTTTAGTTTGCATCTTTTTTGCTTGTGCAATAACTTTTTTAAATATTTTCTTGTAACGCTTGAAGTGATTTCACTTTCAACGAGTAGTCAAATTTACCAAGAGATGCACAAGGCGCTCGATCATCCAATTTTCAGAATTACTGCCACCTTTCAAAAGGACAGAATGGACTGTAATTTGTAGAAAGATTCGACTTATCGATAAATGTAAGTTATTTGAATGTTGTTTTTTCGTAAATTGTTCACAGCGGAATCAACGGAAGGGTTTACAGCCTGAGCGAGTCAATTTTCACCATTCAAATTTGCAAATTAGATGTGAAACAAATCCAGTCCAAGTTTTGTACAATTCGCCAAGTAAATACACAAGTCAAATGACTACATTTCATCGAGTAGGTACAAGATATTCTTTTATCGTGGCGTTTGCAGCGTCCAGTTGTAACCAGGAGTGAAATCATATCAAGTGGATCTAATTTATTATGCGAATCCTCGCCGTTAAATAAACTAGGAACAAAAACAGATTTGGAACTATTTTCGGGTACTCCATTAATATTTGACCAATAATTTAAACCAGTCAGATTTTATAAATCACGATAATTCGATTGCCTCCTGGGAAAAAATCTCGCTCAAAAGCACACCTAAAATAAAATTATCCGATTAAAAATCAAACTCTTATAGATTTACCCCCGAATAATAAAAATGACAAAAATCAGGTTTATCAAGAAACTAGGCGGAATAAAAACGGATTTCATTTAAAGGTAAAAAGCTTCTTCAACCGGAATTCCATACTCGGATACTATGAGAGATCAAATTCCGATTGTGATACCGCTCATACCGACATCAGGCAATGTTTATTAAATAGTTCGATGTAGGTAGGGCAGGAAAACTAGCGCCCCCGTTCCATGTTTATAAGGCTTTCCAGGACAATTAAAGCCGATAGCCGTATCTTTCGATCGCCGACTCGCACATACATGTTTGAATATTAAAGGACGCTTGACTCATAAAACGCGCCAATCCCAATAGTTAATCATTAAAGGATTTTTCAGTAATTCGTTACACGGGTCGAGTTTGTTGCGTAATAGCTTTAAGGGCGAAATTTATTGATGTGTATAAACCTTTACAACACAAACATGGTAGAATGAAAAGTCTTCTAACCGTATTTTCAATGCTTTTTACTCAAAGGGTGGTCGTTAAAGAGGATATTCGTGTACGACACTTCCAATAACGGAACGCGCGGAAATTCACTTGATAAGGAAAACTGTGCGCCTTTTTAAAGCGGAAACGCCATTTCTATACAAAACCTATATTGGCAGAAATGGACAGCAAGTTGAAAGGGTTGCTAAATATTTTCAAGTGAAAGTCGGCTCTTCTATGTACGGCCCATATTGAGAAGGAATTTAGGTATATGTATAAATTTCCAGTTGAAGGCCAATGTAGCTTTGGTAGATCCACGATGGCACCGCCAGTTTTACGCATTTTGTTTGCGATCGAACTGAAAATTAAAGCTGCTGTGTTGTATAATTCCAACAATGGTTCGGGGGCTAAACGAGTAGTAACGGAATAGCTGCGAACAGAAATTAAACGAACAAAGGAATAAGACAAAAACGCTTAATTCCATTGTTACAACACAATAACTTGTTTTTAATAATAAACAAGCAAACGATTCGAGTGTGAACTTGGGTTGGAAGCATTATTAATTTAGGCGAAGTGTGAAAGCTCATTTCAGTTCACGCAAATGCTGTAACGAGTGATAGCATTGCGCCGCACTCGGTTCTATTAGCACAATGGCTATGAATTTTTAATCCAATTAATAAAATACTCGCAGCTGGAAACCACATTAATATTATAAAGTTCATAGTTAGAGCGCGAAGACGAAGATTGAGACCGCAATTTTCAGGAGAATATAAATTTTTCGATTGAAGTTACTTGCCAGTTTCGCAAGCAAGTTGGTAAAGTCCCCGAAGTTTTGTACTCAACGAAATCCCTTCGTTACAGTTGGCGTTTCGTAAAAACTTCTGTATATTATTCACAATTTTGTGTTGGCATTTGATACTAAAGCGGTCAGGGATACCTCGAATTGGGTACTCAAGCGACTTTCCCTTCGTCAAGTAAAACTCGGATTGTTTACGATTATATTCCAGAAGGAGTTTTCGTGGTTATGCTCAAACTGAACCTTTTTTTAAACATTTAAATGAAATGGTCATATTTTTAAATTGCTTAATTTTACTTAGTTTCTAAGAAAGTTGTTGATCAAGGTTTCTTAGCTGAAATTTTAAAACCCTTATATTGTTTATGGTCTAATTTCAGAGTAAGGTACTGTAATTTTCACTTAGCATAAAAGTAAAAAGTTGTGTACGTGCACTTTAAAGTTTAGACGTCGTCGTTGTGAATAACAAAGGAATGGAATTTTTTAAATAGTCGCAATGGCTTAGTTAGTAAATTCTGGCGTTCACTTCGGCAAACAAAAAAATACTAACAAGAACAATCAACCACGGCCCATCATACTCTAATTCATAAATTATAAACACGAGACTCGTCTCCTTCTCTGGAACCCTTGTTGATCTTAACAAATGTGCATATACAGTTGGTGCCTGCTTCTAATGCATTGTAAACGACTTTGAAGAGGGTCTGTTAACTTGGCCCCCCACTGAGAGATTTGATAGTCGTATTATTTTGAAATGAATGCGCTCGTTATGCGCTCATATGCGCCACCGATAATAACTCTTGCGCCATTATCGTTTTTTAGAAATCCGAAAAAATATTTGGGGGGGCCAAGTGAACGTAGCCCCCCCCCCAGTACGTATTTTGTCCCTTGTAACTAGGTCACCTGATACATTTGGTTATGCGCTCAATTGCGCCACTTGAATTAAAGTTAGCGCCATTACGGTTAAGCCGTGACAAATTTTCAAAAAGTGGGGGGGCCAACTTAACGTTTTCAAAAGTTACTTTTTTTTAACATGTTTTTTCTACTACATCGTACCTTTCATCATGCGCTAAAATGCACCGTAAACAAAAATCTTGGCGCCATGATAATTAAGGCGGATTTATAATGACACCAATCCAAAGAAGACTTTTTTTCTTTATCTAATGATATACGAATTAGTTCATTTTCAGTTGTATTTCGAGATTGTTTATAATTTTGTATTGCTGTCTGTCTGTTCGTCTGTCCGTGTGCACGCTAACTCATAACTGAATAATATCATCGACATTCGCTATTTTGTGTCGAAATTTAATTCTATTCATAGAAAATCGTGAACAAAAGTACCAGTTTCCATACAATTTTTTGACAAAAAAAGCCATGTAATTTGATAACTACGCAAAAAATTTAATTGGCTAACCTGTTGAGAAGCGAGATGTTTTAGTTTTTACTTTTACTTGTATGTAATATTATTTCTAGGTAATTTTTGTGGTGATGGCATTTTCAAAATTTCTGTACATAAAGTCGATTTGTGGTTGAATTGGAGTTTTCGCAAAAAATGTTTGAATGGGGTGGAATACTTCTCGTTTATTTGAACGTTTGATTGCAGTATGAGGTAGAAGGGACATCTTCTTTGTAATTTAAATCTTGAAAAAATGTATCAGTCATTTTAACGACAAAAAATAACATGGTTACCTTGTTTTGAGTAAGGCAAAGGAATTGAATTAATTTTCAATAACTTTCGATTGCAGCTTTTGTAAATATCACATGAATTAAGGTGATTTTCACAAACGAATTTATAATTTAATTCTTCATCGTCTAGCCCGGCAATAACAGAATTTCCACAATTTATTTTCCTTGCCGTCATTCGAGGTTTGTTTTTGATAGGAAATTTAAAATAACTAATGTTTTTAGTATTCATTATTTTATCCAAAATTCGGCAATAACTCCAATTACCAAAATCATGTTAAGCCATGAAAATTGTTTACAGAATTGACACGCTCGTTAAAATACATGGAAAACAAATGTCGCGTACAGTAACTATTTCCGCCGTCGTTTATTACAAATACTTTATCTTCAGTGAATAAATTTTACAAAAAAAAATTATTGACAGTTGTCATAAACTGATATTCATTTCTACTTTGAATATCGAATAACGAATTTTTGATAAAAAAAATCCGATACAACTGAATACCGAACGATCCTCAGGCATCCATCATTTTTACAACGCGCCTTAAGAGGTAGATTCTGTCCCACCAGATCGGAATAGCTTGTAAAACAAATTGTTGAAACGGAGTTAGTTTAGCATCACTCCGTTTTACAATATTGTCAAAATTGATGGCATTAATGGAAGGGGAGGTGCGAGGGGAGTTATCTAAATAAGTTCACGAGGTCCGTGAAGCTAGCCCCGCCACTTCACAAAACGGAAGTGGGACACATGCCATAATTTAGGGCTCATTAGGGCTGTATGTCTTAAATGTTGGGCTTCAATTTTTCTAAAAAAAAATTGTTATTGTTACCTCCCCAATATGTAACATAATATACTAAAGTCGCGGATTTACTTCAATAGTTTAGCATAATTAAAGACTAATTAAAGCCTCTTGTGCGCAGTTAGTTTCAAATCGAAAAATTAATTTTTTCCCAAAAAAAACGAATGGGCTGGCTTCAGCATTATGCTAACCTCGCCACTCACGTAATTCAAAAAATAGTTGGGTAAACGTGCCTTTTTGCTTTGCGAGATTTGGTGGGGCTAAAGTGAACACTTCAGAAATTTAAGAAATGGTAGGGGAGACAAATTTTGGGTTTTACTCGAGCGTGGCAGATTAAAGTGGGTTGACTACGTGTTGAAAAGTGTGCATTTCAATAATCTGACGATTTAAGTATGACGTGTGAGAGTGGGGAGGTCACAAACTTGCAACAATAAAAATGTTACCTCTATATTTCGAAGGAAATTATTCCAGAATAACATAAGTAATACAATCTGCCGATTTCCAAACGCCAAAAGTGAAACAAAACGTCAATAACGTTCAGTGTGTTGAAGCCTTAGACCATATAGTACAAGGACTGCTATTAGCCCTATGCTTTCAATACAAAATGGATGGCCACGGATAGAGGGCAGCGTAGCGTGGGTATGTGAATCTCAGGGGTACACTAAAGTTGTGTAAACACTACTCGGATCGCGTAAAGAGTAGCTTTCTTGGTAACTGCGTAGTACGGGAAGCTTTAAATACTCATGATTATCTTCTATCTGTCCACAAATAAGAATAGGTTTGCTTTTTTTGTCAATCTAGGCGAAAAATTTTTATGGATTGTTGAAAAGAAACAATACAATCGAAAGTGTGAAAACGGGAAAAAAATTACCTAATAGACTATTCCTAGATAGAACTAGGAGTGTGGCAAAAATGGGTTACAGAAGAATAGAAAACAAAATGCAAATATGGATTTCGTTTCAAGCGAGTCCCTTTGACTCTAGATATAACGTGTGGATCTATAAAAGGTAATTTGTTTTCTAAAAAAAAATCATGTTTAGTTTTTTACCGGGTTTCAAAAATAATTCTAATTTCTCCCTGAATTTTTCTTTAAATAATGAATTTTTTTGAATGTAGAATTAATTTAAAAAGACAAAACTAAATTAATTCTACATATAAATCAACAACCTATATTGGAGTCCTTCATATTACGAATTATATTTTTGAACTTTTTTATTTTAATAATTTAATTTGAACCATATCATAAAAACCGAAGAGGCAAGTGTTAAGTCAGGGGGACCCCCCTCCCGTAATTTTTACAAAGTTTTATTTTTCAAACCTTTGTACGCCTTCTAAATTTTATTCGATATGTCTTTTGTTACACTCTTTTTTAACATTAGAACTCTTTTACAATTTACTTTGTAACTTTTTCCATAGAGTTGTGAGCAATACTAACGTATATACAGGCTGATTCAAATTCGAGGGCCACCATGGGGATCTCGGAACTGATTTCAAACATTTTAATACGAAATGCCGCTATTAATTCGTAAAAACGCAAGAAACTACGTACGTACACTATCCAAGACAAACTTTTCTAGGTAAAAAAAAAGATATGTTAACAATATAAAAAAAATTATGGTGTTATAACATTTTTGAACTCAGAAAAAAATTCTGTATCAAATGACACAAATAGTAAAAATTACATCTATAAGAAAAAACAAAGTTGATGATGGTCAACCGGAGACGAAAGGTCGGATTTAAAATTTAAAACTAGCATCTTGTAGGGGCTATTTCGTATTAAAAGACATTTTTGAATTTTGAATTCAGAAAAAAACACCTTAGAAGAAAGAAAACTTAAAAATTAGGTACGCGCATTCCAGTGCATACATTTCCGCTTTCCGTTTCCGTTGATACAAGAAGAAGAATTTTAGTTCTCTATGTCAGATTTTTCTAAAATTCTTTTTATCCAAATGTTATTTCGGATCTTATTCAGAATTCGAGTACTGATGTCATTTACGCAATTTGATTGGCCCTTTCAAGTTTATAAGAGTTTTAGTTAAGAGTTAGTCAATGTTAGGAATTTTTTTGTTGTGTCGGAACCCAGTCGTGCCCAGAGAAAATTTTAAAAAGAAAAAGGAAACTAATTGGTGTCATTTGAGCTAGCTAGGTAGCTGTCTGTTGGGTGGTAGAAGTAACCCCATACCATTGCAAACTTATTCATTTGGCGCCCACAGTATTAAAACAGCTATAGTAGTTTTCCTAATTTGTGTGTTTGTACAAACGCAACGTGTTTAAATTTTTTTTTTAAACAAAATATACAATTTTTATTTAACTAGATTATAACAATTAAATTGTTACATCTAAATGTAAAGGGAAAATATAGACGGGAGGTATCACGTTTGTATGCGGAGAGATTGAAAATGAATTGTAGTGTAAACATGTGTTTAACTGTTTACGTAAGGATGATATACCTACGTAAGATCTTTAACTGCATGTATATGTGCCCAAGAGACTATCTATGCAAATAATGGTTGAAAGCAGAAATTTTAAAGGTGAAGTTAACAAATTCTAGCCACGCGACGCTGCGTCGGTTAAAAGCGATAGAGCTCTAACTTAATTTTACATAATTTGGGGTTGTCGATATAAACGGCGACCTTTATAAAAACTTTATCTAATAACCCTTTCGCAAAGAGGTTATTAATTTTGAATGTGCCTCCGCAAGTTAGGTATTACTCTGAAAACTTACCGTGGCTGGTATCCTATTACACCTGTAACAAAACAAAATAAATTTAATACACTTGCAAATATAAATCAATATTAAATACTACTATAGAAGGCGGGGTTATTTTTCACATGAAAAAGTAGTATATCGTGATTAAAATCAATTTTCTCCATCGTGAAATACTTCTTCTTGTATATAAAGAAGTAATAGCGTACATTCTTCGTTTTAAAAGGCGACTAAAGCGCAATTTTTTAATTATCGACAACAACAATTTTGACTGTGGGCTAGTTTTATAAAAATCATTTTTATTCCAAATTTCATTGCAAGCGCAAACTGAATAAACCCAATTCCCGAAATGACTACTGGTTTTACTTTACAGCGGCAAGAAGGCCGACCACCTTCTGAAAAATTACACCTTTTTTTAAAAAATGTGTATTTCAATCGTTAGGTCTTTGTCACTAAAAGGATCATTATTGTCTAAAGCTAAACCGTTGTAAGGACTGGTCAAAAATGTTTCAAAATAAAGTTATTTCTATATTCTGAAGGAAAAGGAAGGTTCAATAATTTAATCCATCTGGTGACAGATCTACAGAACCTTAAAAGCATCTATTATGGTCGTGAACGTTTTTTCATGCTATTACTTTTTTCGTCATTCTAAATTTTTAGGATAAAACAATCGTCCGAACATCCCTCAAGTGCATTCACGCAGAATTTGAGTGTCTCCTATTAAGAAACCTATTATTAAACTATGATGGATGCCAACACTAATATTCGAAATACTGATTGATAATTAAATAACATTAAAAAGGGTATGAATTTAGGCACCTCTCGTCTAAAATGAATACTTTGACTCAATGCTAAATAGAGAGACGAAAAGGAGAATGCGGTCGTTAATTACAAATATGGGGCAAATGAAATTAGGGAACTTTACATACTTTGTTTACGAATTTTAATTCAGTCCATAGCCGCTGTAAGAAGTTTCACCGGGGAAAAGCAAAGATTCAATGTTTTAAAATGCAATTTGTAAAGAAATATAATTATAAGAAAATAACAAGCCTTCTGTATATTATTAAAAACCAATTTAAAGGGAGCTTTTTCATCTGAGCTTAAGACGTTTGCCCATATTTTTCTATGTAAATAATCTGAAATGTACCAAATTATGCCAAATCAGTTTGAAATACGAGTCAATGTAGCAATAAGGAAATAGTGCGTATCCATGCCTTTTTTGTGTCCGTCTGCCTCAGGAGATTAACCCCCGAAGCTCAAAATCTAATCACTTCTTCTCTTAGTTGTGGCCTTTGGGTAATTTGAGGTGTATTCGTCAAAGCATTTTTGAGCTATTGTGCAAAGGACCGGCCGGCCGGATCTCTCGACTTTTAGATGTTTTCAGTGCATTTCCATCGGGATTTCCCAATTTATGTAAAAATGCAGTTGTTACAAGTTTTCAGGCAGGACCGCATGTAAAAAAAAATTGGGTGAAAGAGGGGATCAAGGCAAGCACTTTTTCCAAAACCGGGGGTCCAATGCTAGGTCTAACGTGTTTCGTTTGGGAGTCACCCCCAAAGAAGTGGTGAAATTTGGATTTCACCTTAATTTTTGTTCTCAGAAATCATAAGAGATAGGTTCAAACATGGGTGGCACATCTTTGAATAGGTTTTCGGTCATGCCGTATCCGATTTTGAAATTTTTTTTTCAAAATTTCTACCACGAAAGGGCGAACTCCTACTTAGAGGTGCGAAGAAAAATTCTGATTTAGATGAAATTTGGTATCTGGGGTTTTTGAACATGAAAATGACGAATTTTGAATTAGTTTTTGAAAATTCGAAAAAAAATTCCACTACAATTCTTCGTCGGACAACGAAAATGGAGAGAATTCCACGAAATTTGTTGTGTACATACTTGATGCGTTAAGGAACAAAATTGTCGAAGAGTTTTTTAAAATAACTTTTCAAACAAAAGTTATACTCATTTGAAGATTGGGCCTTCGGGATACAGTGTTCCCCGCCTACTAGTGAGTGATCTAATTTCGCATGTATTTAATTGAAAATGTCGCAAATAACAAAAAAATAACGATTTGCACGAGGCAATGTGTTCTAGAAGCACAATTTCCCGTGTAAACCATTTCACCATTTCAATTTCCTCGAATAATGAATACATTTTTATTTTATTTAACAAATTTTATAAACGAATTTTCTATTACAAGCAATAAATGTGATCACCCTGTACCCCTGTTTCTATTACAAGCAATAAATGTGAAATCAAAAATAACAGAAGGGTTACTTTTTGTTTTAGAAAATTCCATGGCATTACAGATTATTGAAAAAGATGCGGGGTTTATTTTCCAATTTTCCATCTTTATATGAAAAAAATTAAAAACTAATACGGTTGATTGGCGTAAACATTTTTTTTCTACAAAAAGCTTTGATACATTTTTGCTCTAAAATAATTTGAGGAGCCAATAATCGCATGTTATGAATTTTACATTGAATTCCCTATGATGCGTTACGCAAATCATCACCCTGTATATTTAGCGCATTTTTTTTAAGAATTAAAAAACATGTGTTATTGTTTGCGTTTTGTCCGTTCGTCCGGACCCTTTTCTACTGTTTTGAACTATGTACTTCTAGGAGAATGGTCCTAGATTCCTGGAATTTAGGAGGGGGTGGTATGAATTATTTCTTGAGATGCTTGTTTTTGAAAATAAAATAGTGCATAATTTATTATTATAATTAATAAATTCCTTTCCCCTATCTGACCGTATCGAAAATAGGCTTGTAACTTTTATGTGTTGAAGACGTTCGTGAGATTGGATCCATCGGAAGAACGAATTTTGGACTATAGGAAGCAATAAAGTGAATTACAAATTATGAAATTATACTTACAAATTAGTAAAGTCGATGTACTAAGCATTACCATTGAATAATAAATCAGATTTATTATTCAATGGCATTACTTAGAACTACATACGGGGTGTTAATATTAAAACTTGCAGTCGGTCATATTTTCCAAACTAAAGAAGATATTGAAAATCTCGCAAAACCGTTTCGGAGGTATCGAGGGGGAACCAGAATGACGTTATGAGTGACTTGGGCAATTTGCCATATATCCCTCTATGTCAACATTTAATTTTTGTTAAATTGTCTTCATAAACATTGACTTTATTGGTACCAGTGGAAAGTATTTTTCAGTAGCTTTCCAACGATGAGTCACAAGTGTGGGGTTGCCATTTAGTATTTTTGAAGAGGGGGGTGTAACTCATAACGCCATTCTGGTTCCCCCTCGATAAGCCGAAACGGTTTTGGCGATTTTCAATATCTTCTATAGTTTGGATAATATGGCCGACTGCAAGTTTTAAAATTGACACCCCGTATAATGATAGATTACGATTAAAAACGTCACATGCGACACATAATTTTTGGGACCCTTGTATAACTGTTTACCTCCTTGTTTCCACTCTCTAAATGAACAAATTTTTTACGAGATAAACCGATGTACCTATAGCATCCACGAGTTTCTAGATAACTACCTCAAGACTCTTTAAATTATTTTTTGTTGTTTGTATTTTTTAATTATTTGTTTTTTTAATGAATTTTCATGTTATTTATGTAATATTATTCTATATGTTCATGTATTTTATACGGCTTTAATTTTGAAATTATTAAATGTATAATCAACATTATTATTTCTCCACTAACATCGTTATTAAATCAATGTCTTCAATGCAGTACGTTTCCATATGTCCTATAATTAGCATGCGTTATTCCCCTTTAAAAAGTGGACTACTGCAAATTTTCTCGAGCTTAAACACCAATTTCTGCTTGTCAAAATAGCAAATAAGGTAGGTAGGCTTTTTCCATTCTTTTTGTTTTGTGAGGCAAAATGAAGTCTTATTGGAATGCCAGTCCTGTTAAAAATAAAACCGACTGTAGAAATGACCAACACCAGCGAAAGTGAATAGTAATTTTTATGTAGGACGAGAAAATCGTGAAAACAACGAAAAAGAGCCCACGGCACACTCATGGCATTTTCTCATTAAAGTACATATTGCAATAAAGTTGTACTCCGGTATTATAGCTTCTGGGAAGAAATTTATCGTGCAAAGCGTAAAAGAATTTCGCACGCAGTTTTTTGTATACTAGTAATAGCAGTATAGAGAACGTATCGAGATTCGTTTAAGTAACTACAATTGCATTGCGAACAAGGATTTATAACAATATCAATCATTTAAAAGTTTGCAAGTAGCCAACAAATACCTATTTCAATTACTCAACTTCGTCGGTAAAGTATAGACTCCTGCGTTCCCTACGCAAGACCTACACAAATTTGTGTCTTTTCGCTGGATTCATTACGCCTGCATACTTTCCTTAATAATACTGTGAAAATAGAACTCGTACAGCAATTTCCAATTGCAGAAAGTTTAATCAGTTTGTTTCGCGGTCGATACCGCTTAAAGTTTCCCTAAAATTAACCCATTAAATTAAACTCATTTTCGTCATTTGCTTCGAAGGAAAAATAAGAAACATTGCAACCACTAACAGAGAGACGCTAGAAATAAAATGTCAGGATACGACAGATATCCGATCAATAAACTTAGGCACGTGGAATATATGAAGTATACACGTGTAACTCGTCGAAGAACTCGAAAAAAAGTTCGACAATTTTGCACAAATAAACAAAAGAGGTCAGACACTAATTTACAGTGAAGTGGAGTTGACAAGCAATATAGCAATAATGGGGACATATATCCAAAAGAAAATACTGCGGTTAAATATAAATTTCCTAAGGAGGAAGAATCAGCACAAATAAGAAAATGGCTACTAATCAATAGGCCAAAAAAAGATTGCTGTAAATGGCAAAATCATCAATCAAACGGAGATAATATCAAGGCTTCAAGTTTTGAAAAAACCTGAAGATGGTTTATAGCACGCAAAGATAATACTACACTATGTAGGTACTAAACAATCTGCAAAAAACCTTTTTCCCATGTTAACTGCCTATGTTCGGATTTGGAATATTCACCAATCACCCGGTATGTGAAAGCGAAGAGGCCTCAAATCAAAATTTAATCGCCGGCGAGATGGTAAAGTTAACGGTATATGCTATGTTACATAAATACGCAATAAAAAAGGGGGGTTCCATAAAAAAACGGAGGTTTTGTTCCTACATTTTTCCCGATATCTTGTAGCACGATAAACGAGATTGATATGAATTAGGTTTGAATTCATATCGGAATCTACGAAATTACTCCCCCTTAAATCGCCCTAATAAGAGGTGTCACAATATTACATTCTTCTTACCCCGAATGTTGATTATTCTCCCGAGGCAAGTCCTTGTCACAGTACATGAATGACGTGAAAATTTCGAGAAGCTTAGGTACTTCGGGGCAATTATGTAAAAGCAATTATTACATGTGGTATAAAGTTGAAAGGTTACCCAGCACTAAAATTGTAAATAACAAGGGAAGTGAAAAGGAGATGAAATATGAAATAATCCGGATCTATTGTTCGTTTAATAACGTTCCTTCCAGTAAATTGCGTTGCATGTTGTAATTCTTTATTCGATATAAAATTCTTTCTTCCATCTTTAAAATGTCAACGCTAATTCAAATGCAAAATGCTGATAACGCTTTTTAATTGTGTTGGTGTATGCCCCAATTTCCACAGTAAATAGCGTACCGATAAAATAACAAACGAACAAAGCGAGCTTGACAAATTCATAAACATACGAAATTGTTCACAATTGAAAATTGGATTTATTTCATTATTTCATAGTTGTAACTAGGAATTATACAAGTGGTAAATTTTGCTGTATAGAAGCAATAAATCCCACTTCCAAATTAGCATAATTTTCGCGTAGAACAGTAAACTAGTATAAATTATAAAATAATTTGATATTAGCAGGTGTACTTCTGAAATCGGTTTGCAATTTAAATTGATTCCAACAAACAAAGTCTCCTTTCCTCGCACTCAACGTCGACGCATAATTAACAAAAAAAAGAGCTATCCTGGATATATTATTTTTTGCGAAGTGTCAATTTCAAACTCGGTAAATTTAAATTCACCACCAGTTCTGCTGTGTGAATAAAACCGCCTACCACGAGGTTAATTATTATCAAACACATAGAAACGGCGTTGTGTATTAACTTCCACGCATCCGTGCACACGGCACATTTCAGTTCCTTAATGAGACCTTCCCCGGCCCGGGCATTCTCTATAAATCAGAACTAGATAGCGTTTGATATTTGCAAACATTCACAAAAAAAAATAGGTATGGTCCCTGTGTAGATTATGTTTCATTCAAATTGTGAATCTCATTTTATTGAAATGGTTCGAAGGAACGCCGGTAGCCGTTTTATGGCTTCATTTTGTCTTAAAAAAAATTGTCGAATTTCTTGGAGATTCTTTCGATCTAGCTCAAAAAAGGATTCTTGCATTTGAATGCCGCTTCCAATTAAACTCTTGATTGATTATCTTCATCGTTTGTTGATGGAGAAGTGTCAGATCCTGTCTCATGTGTCGTCCTCCAAGCCTGACTCGGCTCTGTCTCTTGATATTGATTCTTTTGGAGTATTAATTATAGTTTAATATTCGATTTACCTACTTAGTGTCAGACGTTAGACATTGCTATTTCGCAATGTGCAGCGCGATTCACCCCCCCTCTTATTTGTTTGCTGTGTCTGTTACAGATTTATAAAAATTAATTGAAATTCAAATATTGACATACCATATCTATATACAGGGCGAAGAAAAAGTAAGGAAGATTGGTGCTGGAGCAGTTAGTATTGGTCATATCAAAAAAAGTTATTAATAAAAATTGAATGATTAAATATTTGCCACAATCAGGCGATTTTCAATTTTTTTTAAAGTGATAGTTTCAGAATGTGATGGGCCAATACAATATGGCAGTATAAGTACAACAAAACTGTATTATATTGATTATTATACCTTATTGTTGCAAATATATCATGATTTTTGAACTATATATTCGAAAGCAATATGTATGTATCCTGATTTTTGGTAAAAAAGGAAGGTGCCTTTTTTTGAGCCCAGAAAAAAAAATTGTCTCAGATCGACCCGGAAAAAATTTTTCTTATAGAATGTGGCCTGTAGAATCCATAATTTCAAACAGTTCCAAAATTGGGCTA
>NW_022170663.1:6983654-7062286 GCF_008802855.1 Photinus pyralis
GTATCAAGTATCAAGTATCAAGTATCAAGTATCAAGTATCAAGTATCAAGTATCAAGTATCAAGTATCAAGTATCAAGTATCAAGTATCAAGTATCAAGTATCAAGTATCAAGTATCAAGTATCAAGTATCAAGTATCAAGTATCAAGTATCAAGTATCAAGTATCAAGTATCAAGTATCAAGTATCAAGTATCAAGTATCAAGTATCAAGTATCAAGTATCAAAGTATCAAGTATCAAGTATCAAGTATCAAGTATCAAGTATCAAGTATCAAGTATCAAGTATCAAGTATCAAGTATCAAGTATCAAGTATCAAGTATCAAGTATCAAGTATCAAGTATCAAGTATCAAGTATCAAGTATCAAGTATCAAGTATCAAGTATCAAGTATCAAGTATCAAGTATCAAGTATCAAGTATCAAGTATCAAGTATCAAGTATCAAGTATCAAGTATCAAGTATCAAGTATCAAGTATCAAGTATCAAGTATCAAGTATCAAGTATCAAGTATCAAGTATATCAAGTATCAAGTATCAAGTATCAAGTATCAAGTATCAAGTATCAAGTATCAAGTATCAAGTATCAAGTATCAAGTATCAAGTATCAAGTATCAAGTATCAAGTATCAAGTATCAAGTATCAAGTATCAAGTATCAAGTATCAAGTATCAAGTATCAAGTATCAAGTATCAAGTATCAAGTATCAAGTATCAAGTATCAAGTATCAAGTATCAAGTATCAAGTATCAAGTATCAAGTATCAAGTATCAAGTATCAAGTATCAAGTATCAAGTATCAAGTATCAAGTATCAAGTATCAAGTATCAAGTATCAAGTATCAAGTATCAAGTATCAAGTATCAAGTATCAAGTATCAAGTATCAAGTATCAAGTATCAAGTATCAAGTATCAAGTATCAAGTATCAAGTATCAAGTATCAAGTATCAAGTATCAAGTATCAAGTATCAAGTATCAAGTATCAAGTATCAAGTATCAAGTATCAAGTATCAAGTATCAAGTATCAAGTATCAAGTATCAAGTATCAAGTATCAAGTATCAAGTATCAAGTATCAAGTATCAAGTATCAAGTATCAAGTATCAAGTATCAAGTATCAAGTATCAAGTATCAAGTATCAAGTATCAAGTATCAAGTATCAAGTATCAAGTATCAAGTATCAAGTATCAAGTATCAAGTATCAAGTATCAAGTATCAAGTATCAAGTATCAAGTATCAAGTATCAAGTATCAAGTATCAAGTATCAAGTATCAAGTATCAAGTATCAAGTATCAAGTATCAAGTATCAAGTATCAAGTATCAAGTATCAAGTATCAAGTATCAAGTATCAAGTATCAAGTATCAAGTATCAAGTATCAAGTATCAAGTATCAAGTATCAAGTATCAAGTATCAAGTATCAAGTATCAAGTATCAAGTATCAATTCAAAAGTATCAAGTATCAAGTATCAAGTGAGGAGAGAGGATTTTAAGAGCAGTTTCAAAAAAGTGATTCAAAAAATTCAAAAAAGTGATTCAAAAAATTCAAAAAAGTGATTAAAAAAAGTGATTCATAAAATTCAAAAAAGTGATTCAAAAAAGTGATTCAAAAAATTCAAAAAAGTGATTCAAAAAATTCAAAAAAGTGATTTAAAAAAAGTGATTCAAAAAATTCAAAAAGTGATTCAAAAAAGTAATTCAAAAAAGTGATTCAAAAAATTTGGGAGTGTTTAAAAGTTTTTTTTTAAATTTCTTTTAACTTTCTTAATTTCTTTTTACTTTTGTGAATATCGTTTAACTTTATATGAAACACTTTTGTTGTATTTGAACGGGGCCAGAGAAGGAAACAAACATGTTACTCTACATAGCGTTTATTCATTGTACGGCGAAGTCCGATATAAATTTTGGGAAAAACCAAATACATTACATTCGTCCACCTTAAATTTATGACATAAACCTATCTGGTAGTTTGATCTGTCTTCTCTCCCTACTTAATGCTAATGCTACATTGTCAATATCACTATCACTAACTACATCATGTGGTACCTGGGTGTTTATAAATGGAGTCTCTGAATTTGACATAGGAATTGGTGGCTGACTACAAACTGGTTTAAATTTCAGCAGCTGATTACAATGAAGTTTCCAAATTTTATCAATTTCAGGAACTCTACCTATACAAGTACAATTACCACGGCCCTTTAAAACTAATCCCTGAAGTGTCCCCTAGAATCCATAATTTCAAACAGTTTGAAGATTGGGCCACTAGATCAAAAGTTACAGCCCTTTGAATTTTTTCTCGAAATTGATTTTTTGTCCATAACTTTTGATTGATAGGTCTAATCGAAAAAGTACGAGTCGATTGGGATTCTACGCACCCATTTGACAATCTGAAGTCCACCTCCAGTTACAATTTTTTTTAAGTAAATAAAGGGTATAACAGCGTTAAACTATTTTCAAGAAGTTGACCCACAATTGTATAACATGACAAATTACGTTAAGACATCCATTGGAAAAACCAAACACAAGTAAATTTATTGTTAAGTATGGTCAGTAAATTTGTATTTTTATTTTGACCCAATGGAAGTTCTAACAAAGCGAGTCAACGAGTTTGAAAATATTTTAGCTGGAACGACATCATTAAAAAAACCATCGAAAAATTAAGCGATAGAGAGATCCAAAACAATCATTTTTCTAAAGAGATTCAAGACCAAATTGTGCTTTCCCAAAATTGGCGTTCTTTAATTGACAACTATAACGCGTAGGTTTTGGATGTGAAACTCTGATCTCTACGTAATTTGACACCTGAGTTTACAAAACGCCCCTTTACGAGTTTAAACAGCTAAGAGCCGAATCGGTCCTTTATGAAAAGTGAACAAAGCAAGTAAGAGAGCATCAAAGGACTAGCGGTGGAAGATTTTGATTCAAGAATTTGCCCTTACGAGTAAATTTCGGTAGGTATCCAGTGTGATCCATTAAGGTGCAACAATCCAAAATGTTGTTGTTCGTTGTATCATCATTCCGAAGAATATAACAAGTTACTAAGGAAGTTGTTCTTGAGAAAACCTTATACAGGGTGTTCCTAAATATTTAATGATTACGTAAATGCGAAAATTGAATTTTTATTTTTTATTTTTTTTCTCTATAACGGTCACAGATGGAACATGACCCAATGATGTAAGTCCTTCAATGTAACATAAATCTGAAATTTGAGCGAAATATCTCAAAAATTGCAAAAGAAAATACTTAAAAAATCTTGAAATTTTAACACCCTGTAGATCGGTAACGAACCCGTTTGTAGACCAATGACCTAGTCATAAAATAAGTAAAAGTATAAGACTTTCCGTATTTACATCATAATTAGGAACACCCTGTATTTTTTGGTCTGATGGTAGTTATTTAATGGACCACACCGTAAAGATAAGTTTAAGTGCAGGTTACAATACGAAATACCCTAAAAAATACGGGTTACTCGACTTACAATTTATTTCGAGTTATAATCCAAAATTTTAACCCCTGACTTCTCAAATCAGCTTGAAATTGCTGACTCCTTTCGTAATCAATTTGATTTTTTGGAATCAAATAGTTCGATCAGTCTGAGCCTTCAAACAAAAACCAGGTTTTCAACCTTGGGGGAAGACCGATCGCGCCGGTATATTGGATGAAAGGTACAGAAAATCGGTTTTATGCCGGGTGATGGTTTCTCTGTCATTAAGAGTGGAACAAGACAAATTTCTGTTCAACAGTAACCAGCAGTTTGTTCCATTTTTTTTGTCAGCTTCGAAATTAGATGGGATTTATTGTGATGTGGAGAAAACATTAAAAATAAGTGTAATTTGTTCTCACGAAATTTACCGTCGAAATAATGTTCGAATTTCTACCCCCACAACTCGGAAAATATTAGAATTACAAAAATGAAAAGAACCGATACGGAGTAGTTATTTTGATAAAACCGATTTTCTGTACCTATCCAATATGCCGGCGCGATCGGTCTTCCCCCACGGTCGAAAACATGGTTTTTTTCAAGACCCAGACCTCAACAACATATTAAAAAATTACTAAATAGTACTAGAGGCTTTTCCGTCAGGCGGCATTTTAACCAAGAAATATGCGTGATTCGAGGTGATTCGAGGGCCCTTTTTTTGGATATAAGTATACGCTAAATGTTACAATCCGTCCCCGTAGAAAATTTCCACTTAAGCAGCATTCAATCACTTTGATACCATTGAAAATCGATCCACACTTAAAGAAGCGTTTAGTAGTACGCAATCTTTACGTCATTTGAATAATTTGGAGCAATACGTTTATTTCCCCTGTCTTATCAGGAATTACAGATGAAATTTTTATTTCAAATCAAAGTAAATGTTATGTTTATTTTGGTCTTCTCTATCGTTCACTTTTTTCTATACCCGTACTAAGTGACATGCAACATTGCAACCTAGGATGCAACTGCAACATTTTTTTAACAAACTTGGCCACTCAAATGTATTAATTGATTAAAATTTCAAAATGAGAATCAAAGGATCAATGAAAATTTTTTAAAAATTTCATAGTGGGTCACACTATGGTTGTTTGATTGTAAGAGGTGATTGAATTCGTCTATCCTAAAGTAACCTGCGACCAGGACCAGGAGTTGTACCAGCGTCTGTGGAGGATTCGTTAAGTTCCGTAGCATTTTACCAATCATCTCCCACACATGGGCGGAAAATATGTTCGAAGAGCTACAGGACGAATTCTAATTCTTTGGTTAAACAAAATCAATGGATACACCCTTACCAATTATTGCATTAGAATGAAATTTTAATAAATTACTATCTTTGAGCAGTAAAACGTCTCGACCACGTTTACTCAGATAATTACCCCTTCTCGATGTGGTTCAAATTCGTGGCTCACTATTGGGATCTCTGTAATGGTGTGAGATACAATGTAGGTTAATTCTCTGTGTGACTAAATTGAAATTTTTGAAAAATCTTTGAAAATAATTGAGATATCACCGAAGAAGTTTTGGTTTTTATTTTTTCTAGCATAAACTGTCGGAAATGGACGGTTTCTGTTAGCACCTTCTATGGGCACTTTTTTCGGAGTATCTGAATTTGTAATCAGAATTTCCATAGCATGCTAGATGTAGAAGCTTAGCGATGAATTCAAATGAATTTAATTTTTGTCCTCTCTGATTCTGTACCTATCCAATATGGCGTCCATAAGAAATAAGAACGTAGTAGCCTATAGCTTCTGCATCTAGCGTGTTATGGAAATTCTAATAAAAGATACCATATTTTAAAGATTTATCAAAAATTTTAAATGCGTTTTTTTAGTCATAATCTTTACGAAGATCCCAATGGTGAGCCACAAATTTGAACCACCCTGTACTGTGCAGGATGGGCCATTAGTACGTGGGTGGAATGATTGTGGGTTTATTAACGCACATATTTAAAATTCACTGTAGGAACATGTTGAAGGCTACAACATAAAAATATGGTGAACGAAATTGCAATTGTTATACAGGGTGATTTATAGTAAAATTGTATTTTTTTAATAATAAAAATATCCTAAAGCATTTACCCGAAACAAAACAAAAACTCAAAAATCTCAAAAGCCAAAAATAAAAACTTTAAATAAAAATAAAAGAACCAAGCATTTGTCGATGCGTTTGTGTTATGGATGTGAAAGCATTACCAATCCGCATTTTCATATTCTCTTTTGTTCTGGGACTTCTTTGTATACAATTTCTTCCTACGTATCCCCACAAGAAGAAGTCTAGTGGTGTAAGGAGAGCAAAAAGCTGAGTAGTTAAAAATGCATAACAAAGAGCGCCGTTTTCAATTATTTTTTTCAAATTCTATTTCTCACAAACTTAACTAATCAACAATCAAGAGAATTATAAATGTCAAAGGACTAAAGTGACACTGTTATTTCACTCTATTTTGTATTAATATTTTACAACATGGCTTTTCATGGCTTACTATTCAAATTGATGTATGTAAGTCATTGGTTTAAATGCAAAATTCATTTATTCTATTTTTTAAAATGAAAAACATGAAAGTTATTGTTTTGTTTGGGGTAAATGTTTTATAGTTTCAATTGGTGTTTATAATTTTTAACGACCTAACAGGCTTTGAAAACCACAAAAATACTGTGAATTATTAGAAATTGTTGAATGAAAGTAAAAGGTAAATGACGACATGCTTACCATTAGAAAGGTAATCAAATCCTACATTTGATGCAATAAAAACACTCTTGCAATTTAGTTGAAAATATTATTAAGTTGCCTTAAGTAAGAGTCCTTCAACATTCCCCGACAATGAATTTTAAATATATCCGTTATACCTATATACCTTCCATCCACACACTAATCGCTCACCCTGTATACTACACAAATACTTAACTTAGCTCCTATAGGACAGTATCACACAATATGCGTATGTGCTTATATCCAAAACTCTCCTTGGTAGACGGAATTTATTTCCAGCTCCAAACAACAGCAAAAGAAAAAATAAGTTGCCCCTAAGCTATATTTTCACCTTGTTTACGAGGGTTACCTTTTAAGAAGGGACACCTGGGGAAGAAAAAAACAACAAATTCTTTTATTGGTTTACAACATATTCATCGTTGAAAGTAGCTAAAAGAATGTTTCCTCTCGTCGCGTTCGAGTTGATTCATCGTCTTCTACAGAGTCTTCAGACCATGCAATCCACGCATTTTGATTCGGCACGGGGAAAGGAAGTCATTAGGGGGTATCGAGCGCATGCGAGCAATTTGACAATTCTGACTGCAGAAACGAGCGATGATTGTCCTGGAAGTGCTTCACGAACGAACGTCTTGGAATCACCGCACAATGGGGACTGTTGCTTCGTTTTCGATTCATGGGAGTATACCAAAGTTGCTTTTGAAATCACAGCAGTCTTTGGTCGACCTTCTCGATCGGGCTTCATTACAAACGATGCCAGACATTGCTGTTGAGTTAGACCTTTACGAAAATCGCAAAGATCATCCCGTGAACGCATTCACGAGTAATATAAATAAAAGGCAACCCTCGTAACTATAATGAGTGACTAAAAGCTTGTATCTAGATTAGACATCTCGTCTGATCTGGTTTTGGGGGCATCACTACAACACATAGGTACCAATTCAGTTTGGTACCGCTAAAGCAAATTGAAGCCAACGGTTTGAAGACAGCGATATATAGGGTGTTACATATAAGTACCTATGTAAAAAAGTTGGGTGGTATAGGGTGGAATTCAAAAAAGTAGCGAAATTTGCATTTCTTCATAAATTTTTTCTCAGCAACCATAAGAGTTACAAAGATTGAGGGCACGTCTTTAATAGGTTCTGCAACAATTGTTTAAACATACAAAAACCCTGTATATCTTAACGTCAATTGTTTGCAACCTATATTTTTTTTATTTTAGCAATGAAAATTAATTAAAAAACTTATTTTTTTACTGTTCTTAAATAGTAGGCCATGAATTCATTGAGACTTTGCGTTTATTGTATCCATGGTAACTAAGGCAGCCGATACCAATCAATAAAAATGACTGACGGTAGAAACATGTCATTTCAAAATTTTAATTTTTGATATGATAAACTAGATACTTATATCCGCCCAATTTTTTTACATACTTCCATGTAACACCCTGTAGTGAGTAAAGTGAGAAAGTTGGTCTTCAATTTGCATTCATTGAAAAGGTCAGATGTCATCGGTCATTGTATACTGTATTCAAAATATCTAATACGTTCAAAAATCGCATCACCAAAACCAACCTTCTTTCCGCCCACCTTTATCCATCACATCGTTTCAAGCCGTGAAGAATCTATACCACGTCACCAGAATCCTAACTTCATGGTACACCACTATTGAGTCATAACCTTTGAATACATTATATTCAAAGGTCATAACGAAGAAGTTGATCAGAGATTGCGCCCCTTCCGCAGGATTTCCTAGAAATAAACGTTATGTTCCGTTAAACCGTCGACTTCTTTTTCCTTTGATTTGCTCGTACAATGATTTTCAAGGAGCGCCCGCAGATAATTTGTAAAGTTGATTAATAAAAAATGTACCAAAGTAATTAACTAAGATGAATTTTTAAGTGGAATCACCAATTAATCCCGAAATCTTAAGGTTTAATGCTTGTTTAGTTTGGATAGTGCAAAGGAATAAAAACTGACCTTCTGAAGAGTTTCTTCCTTGCCTTTCGCCATGGGAGCTACTGACGTCCACATCGGGCGTTGGTCGCTAAAGAGTGGGTTACCGGAACTAAGCCCTTTTTTAGCCTGCTCGATGCCAACTTTTCTCCTCACACTTGACAAGTACACCTAAAGCAAAGTATAGTATTAGTGATGCGGCCAATGATGCTTATGAACGTGACTGCACCTTTCCTTCGTTCAGCATTTCTAGCATTTTAACAATAAACAGAAAACGTGCAAATTGGAAAAATTTGACTTTGGACACCTTCCAACCATGACAACCAAGGAGGCCCTACCTACTATAACAGCCAGGAGGCCTACAGCTATACTCCAAATACTGCACGATACTATTGTTGGGAATGATCTGAAGTCTATTGTAAGAAATTTCATACACCTATGTGATGACCGAAGAAAGAATTGTCCCTGGTATTCCCCCACCTGTCGTAAAAGGCCACTAAAATGGCACCGAATGTCTCCCGGTGGCCGGTATACACTTGCATTAATTTTTAGTCAGAAAAATGAATTGTCTGAAATCGACCGGGAAAAACATTTTCTTATAGAATGTGGCCTGTAGAATCCATAATTTCAAACAGTTCCAAGATGGGCTACTAGTTCAAAAGTTACAGCCCTTTTCGAAATTGGTTTCTAGTGTATAACTTTTGATTGAGAAGTTTGATCGAAAAAGTACGAATTGTTTTGGATTCTACGCACCAAAATTAATAAGAAAAAGTGTTTTCCCGAGAAATTTTTGTGCAGTCGATTTTTGGGAAAAAACGAAGGTTTTTTTGGGTCAAAAAAAATTGTCTGAGACACACAAAACGCAAACAATAGCAAATTTTGTTAGTTCTTAAAAAATGCACTAAAAATAACTATGACGCCACCTTTTGTAGGGCACAAATCCCTACTGACTGAGTTACTATGCTATTCAAATAAAAATAGACCATTTTTAGAAATTTCCTACCTTACGTAGTCTTCCTGATTAGTGCCGAGATCCAAATAATGCGTAGGTAGCTGAAGAGTGGTCAGGGTACTCGGCAATTCATCAACCTCCCTCTCAATTCTTCAGAAGTAGGTGCACCTGAAACAAGATGACGTGCAAAACATTTTTTTTAGTGCTAAGGCGTTATTCTGAATGCAGATTTTATATGAGGTTGTCGACCAAATCTGTTTAAAGGGTTGCTTTTTGATTGACTGTTAATTAACGAGCAACAATTGTTTCCTTATTAACAATTTTCATTTGTTCTTTTAAGAAAGCGAGTAATCTTGGATACCTGCTTAAGTTTAAATTGAGCATCAATATGTAGCAGGTATTTAGTTCAGAGGTATGAAGACCTATGTAGTTATCTATCCCTAGGGCACGTTTTCTTTCGGATTTCGGATTCGTTGTGACTTAAAAAACTTCAAATTGGTACTCAGCCACCCAAAAAACAATCAAATATTTAAACACCCTTTAATGTTTCATTGCCCTCTTGTGATCGAATTGGTTTCCTCATATTACAAACTTACCCAAAATGTTTCTGCAAAACACAACACCACTCAAAACGAACCATTCGATTCGAAGATCAATACAAAAGTAGCTTTTTATCTGAGACGAAACCGTATCGTGATAACAGGTGACCCCGAGTAATGCAAAACTAGTTCGTTTATTACAATTTTATTATGAAAAGTTTGTGAGTAATCCTCACTCGCCGTGGCATATGTCACACTTTAGAATATTAGGACTATAAGAAAGTGTTTTCCCAAAAACTTTTGGAGTAGGTAGTCGATTTTTTGTGAAAATGCAAATAAATTAGCTCGAAAAAATGAATTGTTTGAAATCGATCGGGAAAAGACACGCCTACTCATATAGATTTTCGCCTGTACATTGTAGAATTTTTTTTCGAAATAGGCCCATAACTTTTATTGAAGGGGTCCAATCGAAAATATACGAAACGTTTTGGATTCTACGCTCCAAAATTTATTAGAAAAAAAGTGTTTCCCGGCCAATTTTAGAGTAGCCGATTTTAGGTGGAAATGCAAAGGTTATATAAATTAGGTCGTGCAAAAAGTAGTAATGCATTACCAGACTTTTTTAAATCAATGAAATTATACATGTTTGTGCTCCAAACAAACTAAATACCTATATACCTATTTGTTTAAGAATAGCAGTGTTTATAAAGTTAATTGCGTTATTATCACAGCTTTGCTTCTTCATTTGGGTTTTTACAAAAAATCTCGTTCTCTATACGCCCCCAATTAAAAAAATCTTGGCTAATTACGAGCTAAAAAAACATTCCAGATTGATCGCGTAGAAAACCCGCGGTTTAGATATCAATATTGCAATCCGCTGAATGTAGTTTTGAATGAGGTGCCGGCGCGGGGGGGGGGGGGGGGAATCTAGCGGTCACGTAATCTTCGCGGAATAAGACCTTGAAAAATTGTTCCGGCAGAAACAGCTGGCTTCCCGCCAAAAATATTCGCATTCATTGGTTGCGACATGTCCGAAACTCGTTTATTTTTCCTCGCGCGGTTAGACGTTCGCCGCTTTTTTTTGGGTAGTTTGGCTCGCCGCAAGAGTAAAAATGTGACCGCAAATAAAAGTAGAAAATTTCGTTATAGGTACCGTTAAATGCGCGACCTAATTGTTATTCCGTTAAGTCTTATAACAGCTGCAATTAATTTGTTTAGAGTCGCAATGAAATGAAAATGTAATTAAAGTCATGTGTTTAGAAGACAGTTAGTGGAAAATGAGAGGAGGTCATGGCGATACCTAGCTGTCTGAAAATGTACCCCCGCTCGGTTAGGGGCGTAATTTATTTTTCTAAGCAATGAAATATCATATTTCAGTTTGACCTTAATTCTTTTAGTAAAGACGTCGCAACAAAAATGTGACATAAATCAAAAATTCAATTTTTATACCGAACCTTACTTCCACAAATTACGTCACTTCCCTGTAGGTCATTATAAATCATCGAAAAGCAGTTCTTCACATGTAGGTATTTAATCCTTTTTTTCTGCTACCACAATAAAATCGACCACGAAATTCTATATCTTAATTGGAGTTTTTCAACACAAATATCCCAAACTATGCAAGTAGGTAGCAAAGGGGGATGTTGAAAATCGCCTTTATTTTAATTTTCCTGGAAATTCCTTCGGCAAAGAAATCTACTCGCATAACTTCAAACTTACTATTTGTACATGGAAAAAGGATATACCTAATCTCTATTGTATTATCTATGTGTAATTTATTAATGAAATTTTAACCAAAAACGAAAAGACTACAGTTCTCTCCTAATTTCTGAAACTCCATGCTAAATCGTGCACACTTCCCACTAAAGTTAGCTCTAATTTTGTATGTAATGTAATATCAAAAAACAAATGTTTAAACCTAAATCGTGATGTCGATCTGGATAGTTTTAACGTCGACCTCCTCTTAAATTATTCCGTAATGATTGAGTGGTGTGAATTTAAATGAAGTAGATATATCGATTCATTTGAATAATGGGTTATAAGTTTGCATCACTACTATGAGAATTTTATTTCACTGTAATGAGGACTAAAACCCAGGATGTTCAAGGATGAGCTGATCAGTTCAGTACATTACGGGAAACGAACGCAAATAAATTACTGAAAATTTGTACGTAAGCTACGAGTTGTTCAATGCTTCATATAGTTTTAGCCCAGGAAATGAAGGTTTTGTCCTGGCAATTTTTTTCAAAATGAATGAAATTTTGACCGTAGGCAGGGAATAGCCTAAGGATCAAAATCTATATCATGCCAAAAAGCGCTTTCTCCCTGGGGGTGGTTGCCACCCCACCTCAGGGGTTGTAATTTTTTAATGTAATTGTTATACAGACATAGAGAGAAGAATTAATTCTAAGCAAAAAGTGTTCTATACATTTTTTTAAAAGTTATTACTTCTCCAAGTATTCGCGACCGAAAGTATGAGTTTTTCATAGAAAAGATCAATGGTTTTAATTGGTTATTCGCGAAGAACTCGAAAAGTATGCATTTTGTAAAAAAAACCGTGGAGGAGGATAAAATCGTAGCTTTTATAATATTGATGTACAACCAATACGAACCGAGTTTTGGCTTGTTAAAATGTTAGCTCTTGTTCGTCAAACGCTAAATTAGAGAGTTTCACAGTCAAATAACGGCAAAATTATGCATTTTTCGTGAAAAATTTGTAGAATATTCTTTAAAGTATTTAAAAAACCTTGCTTCTTTTTTTTAAAAACAAACTTTAGCATAAAAGTTAAGTGAGTTATGGAGAAAATAAGGTAGATCCGTACATTTTTCAGCGAAACAATCAGCGCAAGTAACCCCCTATTACTACCCTCATTAAAATTAGTCCTTCTACTTTTCCAGTTTTCTCTAATTACGTATTATTAATACATTCTAGAAGTGCGACCAGTTTAGAAGACTTAATTTTCAAATAATTAAAGCTATAAAAGTGAAAAACGAATTTTTGCAATTTTGTGAATAACGTCCTTCTCTCCAAAATAACTACAAAACAACTGGAGATACTTAAAAAATGCTAGAACATCTAATTGTAGCTTTTTTAATTACAAACATTTTCCTCGCCGGGAATTTTGCGTACGACAAAAAGTAAGTTAGATATAGTCGTTTAAAACGTGTATTTATATGCGAGCACTACGTTGTTTTAACTCTTTAAGCTCACTCCATTTTAAAACTAAGAGTTTTAAAGGGATTTTATGTAAACAGCCTTGTAGCTCTTGTAAAAACCTACCAAATGCACTGTTTATCATGAAAAATAAAGAAGTTATGATTAAAAATAAACTGATCAGAATTTTATTCGGAAAATGACCGGTATATATTTCGTATACTACACATTAGAAACTTACATACACACTTACATCCATGCCATACACCCGCATACTATGTAATTCATATACAGGGCAATTCAAAAAGAATATTACCACTTTGAAATCTGAATTTTAATGAAAGAAACAAAATAGAACCATGGGTTATATCAAAATGAAGAGTAATAAAGTAAGTTTTTTTCCACTAGAAAATAGGTTCACTGGTGTTGAATATAACCCCACTCGAGAGATATCGATAGCGGCTGCCCGGAACTTTTACCTTTGCACAAATATACAAACACTCTTTCTCTATGAAATGTTTAATGTTTATATGAACGTTTGATACCCCATCCATCAGGAGGTCGAACACCATACTTTGTCCGAAATGCACACTGAGCAATTGTGTCAATAATAAATTATTCACTTTTTTTTTGTTAAACCGCAGTAAGGGTTAATTTTTAAGGGTGGAAATATTCAGAAAGAATGGTCCAAAGCCTCTAACAATCATTACTCAACTCATCTGAACCAAATTTTACTCACCTTAAGCTTTAGTATGTAGTTTAATGGGCTTGGCAAAAAGGGGTAGTTTTCACTCCTAAAAAATGAAGAGCGCCCATCGGCATAATATAGATTTTGAAGTGGAGGGTAAGTTTAACCTCTTTTGTTTATAATTATTAAATTTTTGTTAAATTGACTATTGACTTTATTGGTACCGCTGGAAAGCATTTTTCAGTAGCTTTCCAACTATGTGTCACAAGTATGGGGTTGCCATTTAGGATTTTTGAAGAGGAGGGGCTGGGGGTTAAGGGGGGTAGGGGGGTTGTCACTCATAACGTCATTCTGGTTCCCTCTTGATACCCCCGAAACGGTTTTGCGCGATTTTCAATATCTTTTTTAGTTTGGAAAATATGGCCGACTGCAAGTTTTAAAATTGACACCCTGTATATCAATGCAGTATAGTACAAACTTGCCATGTTTATGTTCTATCTGGGCTGTTGTTATGGCGCCTTTATGGCACGATAAATGTAAATGTGCTGTAATGAAAACCGCCCCATAATATAATGAAGGGAACAATTTCCGAAACAAGAACAACTGGTCTTCAATTTTTGTGGTTCATAGCACAAATTTATTTAAACAATTATCACATCCGATCAAACTACGGCCCCATAGATTTCTAAATTTATATGATAACGATTTTCACAGGTGCGGAAATTTTCCAATTCCAACACGACATTCGCCTGATGCTTTACGAAAATAGTTTATTTGGCTAGCCGTCAAACCTACAGTGGAATTATCAAAAGCATAGGTAGATTAAACAATTATCAAAGTCCTCGTGTGGGATCGAAGAGAGATCAGCGCATTTTTGTCTGGCAGATCAGTATTGTATTAGCCACCATCAAAAAGATCTTATCGCAAGCTAACACAATCCCTTTGTCGGTACCCCCTTCCGACGTCCCGTTCACCCACAATTCGCATTTAGATGAATTTTGCTAAAAACTATCCACAAAATAGTTCTCAATTTTTGGGGCACTTCTCATAGCTCTATTAGCCACACGAGAAAGAGAGATCGCGATTCGAGCTTTCAGAAACAAAATTCGCAGAGGAAGATACCTTTTGGGCGCCCTAAGTCAACTACCCCTCGCAGACGTGCGCCTTGTAAAATGAGGTTAATTTTGTACCCAGGAAAAAAACAAATTTTCGCCACGCAGTTGTTGTGTCCGTTTACAAGATCTTTCCAACGGCACCATTTTGAAAACAATCTGAAATGTGGTGGCCCCCGCCAAGATCTTACTGATGGTGGAGTAAAACTTCAAACGCAAATTAGGGATGCACGGGACGTCGGACGCGAGTACCGACGAAGGGAATGTGGTAGCTTCCACAAGATCTTTGACAATTTTTTACTAACGACATGCTGAAATAAAAAATTTTCACTGTAATACTACTAGTGCTTGCTATTTCCGGAAACTTTTCGAGCTCACACATATTTGAACTTTCGCAAAATATTCGTGAGCAAGAAAAAAATTCTATTCAAGCACTGTGGTATTCGGTAAGAAAATTTCACACCATAGTGACCCTCAACGAAAAAGTGACGTTTTATGTCAAAACATTATTACCTTTTTACGTCAAAAAATTGACGATAAATTCCTTGGTTGCCATGGAAATGTGACACGAAATCCGCATTTCATTGGTCGACAAAATTGCTGGTTTAAATTTTCGTTGAGATTTGTCACCTAAAGTATGTAAGACACAAGATTATCAATTTTTGTATGAACAGTTTTTTAACAGAGCTGCTAGATTCAAGAAGGTGCCGACAACAAACAATTCTTTATGTTTATCTATTATAGGTACATCGTCCAAATTGTACATAATTTTTATGTAATCGATATTATTAAATTGCTTTTTGATAAGTAGGTAACAATACACCTACATCAAATGTATGAAAAAAATGTATGAAACGGGTCTAAAAAATTAAAACGTTGTTACTCCTCAATATTACATTTATTGATGTACAATATTTTTTTAATTATCGGTCAATTATCGTTGGTACTAATAGACGAATAAATGGACGGCATTGAGATTCTTTTGTTACTGGTCTAATAGGGTCATAAACCATTGTATATAAGTATAATGGTCATTAGGTGTTAATATTTTCCAGGTAAAAGTGCTACCTGAGTTGCCTATCGTCATTGTATGGAAGGTATTGCATTTCTTCCGTCGCTATATTTTATATAAACTTTTGAGTAAAAATTACGGGTTATTTCATAATTTGAAGCAGTTCGTAATATATTTTTTTAATCCACTTAGTTACTAAATAAATTGTGCGGATTTACTTTTTAAATATTTTTTTTACTAAGGCCAATATTCGCGTTCTTAGTAAATTCAAGATTATCGTTTATACACGACTTAAATAATTTTATCAAAAAAATAAATCGCTACATTTAATGACTTTCTATATCTCTATCAATTTCCGATAAGACCTCTAGTTAGAATTAATATTTGGGCTTCAAAAATTACTCAAAAGTTTCGTCTTTTATTGCAAATTTCAGTGACCATTGTGTGTTGCCTATCCTCTATCCCTAGCCCCCTTAATATAATAGTGTAAACCACAGGAGTGTTCCCGTTAATTAAAAAAATAAAAGGGTCTTTGGGTGGAACGATTTTTCCCGATCCCGTACCTTTTTGCACATACTATTAGAGTAAGATCTGTTCTAATTGTAAAATTTAACGTAATTTCGATTTCCATTGCTTTAATACAATGAAATAGCGATTGACGCCTAATCATAAAATTATTTTCTGGTGGTCACCCCGACTAAAAGATATTTTATATATTCGCCATTTGATTTACTAGGGGTGTTTCGAGGTTTTTCCCTAATTTTTGTCTCTCCTACTTGATTGTGGAGCTTACAAAACTTGAAACTGAGGTTCGAATAGTAAAATTGACCTTATTTTCGTTGTTGGTATTTAATCGTCCTCTACTTAGGATTTGCTACAGTTGTAACCAATAAATGCCGATTCATCTATCGCTAAATCAACTTTTCATTTAGTGAATAGGTACATCAAAACCATCTTGTAACCGCCAACATTCCTTTGTAAGACATAAACTGTGTTAAACTTACCTACAGGAGTAAGGTGCAATGACACTTAAGACGTGGTTCGCGTTGCGGAAGTCGCACTACTAATACAATTGAATATACATTTCAAGTTTAACGTCCAATCTTATCAAATTTCGACAATTTAAAGTATCGCCAATACCCGAAGGTCGTCAACTTAATACGGCTACTTTTGTGAATGTATATTTGGATTACCAATATTTTAGCTGTCTGATATAATTTTTCCTGCACGACTAATCATTCTGAAATTAATTTCGTCATTTTGTAGGCATTAGTAGCAAAAAAGGGTTCGATTCGATAACAGGAAGGATTAAGTGGGCAAATAAGGCTATACCCCTTCCGGAAATCATTTTCTTGGCAGTTTGAGTGGAAAATATCTTAGATATTGAGAACAATGGTGAAAATACAGTTTAGCTTAGTTAGGTACTTAATATCTTTCATGCGATCGTGGATATAGAGAAAGCAAAACTGCATGAAATTCAAGTGGTCCATGCGCTCATCTTTCTAAATCAACTTGCTTTTCCTAATTCCAACAGAATTGTTGCCATCATATATTGATTTTTACTGCAAATGAAAATAGGAAATTGTGTTATTTTGTCCACAATAAATTGCTTGCGTAAGGACGGGTGAAATTCAAAATTTCATAACGGGTTTTCAGTAACAGCGTTTTTTTAATGCACCCTAGGCCACTATCCACTGTGTATAATGAATAAAAATTCATAGTAGGTAAGTACGAGTATATTCAATGAGAAAAACACAAATTCCAGAAAAATTTTAAGTTTTTATTGAAAAAACTGGGATACGTGCAGTGAAATAATTCCCATGCTCTTACTGCTTTCTTTCTTGTTTTTTCCTCAACATTAAAGAAATAATATTCCGTATATCGAACTGAATTACATTCATGCAAATAAGACAGAAAATTCGTTTTGAGCATTGATCAACAACGAGGAATTGCTATGATTTCAAATACAGAAAGAAATGCTCGATAACCGAGAAAACTTTGGAAACGGACTCATTTCTTAAAGCTGCTAGCATACACACCATTACAAATAATTAAAAAAAATTGATTATAAGTTTAGTTTTAGTTTAGTTTAGTTTTATTTATCCCCATACCGATTACAAAGTAATATTGGGTTGTCACAGCATCAGATAAGGTATAATTACACCAACACATCACATTACCTTTCCATAAATGTTGCAGTTATATCAAACTTCTGCCTTCAAATTCCGGTGCAACTCTGATAGTAATTGAAGTGAAGTACCACCTTACACTTACTAAAAACACGATTTTCATATACGTATAGTTCATCCAAGTGGTAGGGAAAGCACAATTGCCCGTCAAAAATTGCCACATACCCTTAGTCTATACAGGACATGCGTTTAGAAGGGCCTCAATTACAATGCGAACAAAGGAGTTGACGTCTTAGCATTAAAAAGGCACGGAGGATGGACATTCTCCAATGTCGCGGAAAGCAGAAGAATCTATTGAAAATAAGGTGAAATTTGCGCGAAAAGTTTTGCACATTGGAAATGCTATCGTGGTTGCCAGGACATCACAAATTTCAGGTCCTAGTAAAAGTTCAGTTTCCAGTAGTTTTAAAGATAGTATTTCAAGGGTCAATTCTCCCCAAAAATTGCATAATGAAGTGACCAAAAATTCAATTACACTTTAATTGAAAAAAAAACCAAATTGTTCTAAAACATTCAACATGAAATAGCTAAAATGTTTGCCCTCTATTACTCGTACTTAACTGCATAATATTCTATTCACGTAAGGATTGGAGATCTAACAGGTCTAGGGCGGTAAGTATGACTTACAACCCTCCTTCTTACCTTGTAAGATAACAATTTTTGATCTTTCATAACGAATTTGAGAAAACTCCTTCAAAACTTGCAGTTATTCTTACTGCAATTATAGCGACTATTATGTCAAATACATTTTAAAAAATTAAAAATAATAAATGTTTTAGCCACCCCCATCTCAATTATCACACATGCGCCATCTAGATGTCGAAATATCGAACGGCAGCGCGGCGGTCTTTGTTATCTCAAATTAAAATTCTCTATATATTTAGCAGATTGGCATAGAAAACGTAAGGTGTATTTATTGCCCGAGGGGCTCATTTAAATGAACTTTTGGAGAACAATAATTTCGGAGGCAGTTTTGCGTAGGCACATAGGAGGGGTCCGGGGTCGGTTTCATATGCATATCTCCCCCTTTTTTCTAGATTTAGGTCATCTGATACGGGCGGCCCTGCCGATGCGTTGTAAAACAATGAAAGGAATAAATTTGCAATTCTTTCTAATTATTTAAACTTATACGACGCATTACCTTCACTTTACCGTTCGCTTACAGTTACACGTTTGGTTCATACGGAACGAAGAAGTTGTGAGATTTCTAGAAAGTTCACCGTCTTGTTTGTATACAATAACGTCATTAAGTATTCAACTGTGGAAGAATGGCGCTACCTACGTTTTCGAAATTATTCCTATAATTGACTTGGATCGTCGGAAGCACGTCTCTGCGTAAAGGGGATGATTTAGGGCACAAAGATGGGGGAAAAAGTAAATTGTTAATTATCGGCAGAACAGAGGTCACACTTTATGTATAAATTGCGGTCAAACAGCCAAAGGTAACTAGCTTATGTAACTCAGAGTGTCAGTGTGTCACGGCAGTACAACGAGTTGCTTAGCAACAGGCGCGTTTAGCCCAGCCTATTTTGGGCATTATTGATCCGACCCCTTTTTTACCTTCACGGGGTTGTAATGGCTGTAGTAATATCCAACGTAACCTTGACAGAGTGTGACGAAGGTGTTTTTCTAGACTGATCTGTAAACAACTTATTTCGCACGGAACGCCCCTAATTCCAATTTGTAAAGAGGATCCCCTCAAGCAAGTTTTTTGCGACATAATTTTAATACAGACAGTCGAAAGCGGGGGGAAATGGTAAGATTGTGTTCAGAATTCCAGTCAGTGGTTGATTTACATCACCCCCAAATGCCAAACCCACGAAGTTACGGACTGGATTCATTTTGCATGTTATACACCCCAATTTCATAGAGTTAAAATTGTTGTCTTTCATCTCCAGTTTCGAGTGGAGTATTAGGGGCTTCTGAAGTTGAAGGGTCAAACCGTTCAAGCTCAAAAACCAAGGTTATATAAAGTCGTTAGTTTCATCCCCTTGTTATACCTACGTTTCTGTTAGAACAAATGAATCATTTTGAACCTGTGGTTAATTAAAATACTCATTTTCTTCCCCTTTTCCGTAAACCATAGCTTGAGGTTAAAACGGATTGTTTTTTGGATAGAGAAAAAAATAGTTTACTGGTGGTTATGCAAATAAACTCTAAATACTTCCTTCACTGTCCCAATGTCTTTGGGAATGTATGTGAAATGCCTCCTCCTCGTTTAGTTTAATCTTATACGATTCAAACAGCTTGTGTCCACATTTTAAGCCATGGGCGTGAGGAGGACTTGCAGGGGCTGAGTATTCTTGGCATAATGTGGTCTTTTAAACGAAACGAAATCTACTAAAGGAGGAAAAGCTTGAAAATCTACGGCGAAAAATGATTAAAAACAGACTGGATTTGTTGCAGTAAGTGAAACAAGATGGGAGAGGCAGGGACAGAAAAATTGTGCTGGTGTAGTTCTTTATAGGGGTAAAAACGAGGAAAAAAGGAGTAGGGTTTTTAAAAGCAAGGAACTTTCCAGGTGATTTCTGACTGTGAGAGAGTGATGGCTCTAAAGGTTAACGCTGTGCCAAATGGTACGTTACTGATTCAAGGGTACATGCCAACCACTGACTATGAGGGTGGGTATACGCAAGGATAGAAAATATAATCGAGGAAGAAGGAGATGGTTGTTGTAAAATCGTAATGGGCCCCTGGAAGAATTGAAGGTATGGAAATGAGGATGTGGAGAAATATGCTTGAAATAACGTCATCTGACAGGATTAGGAACGAATAGGAGAAGGAAGATCTTCGTATACTTAACACAATTTTGAGAAGGAAAATAATATGGCTTGATCATGTGCTAAGAGAGAATAATTAGTTTGCTGAAGGACGTGATCAAAGGAGTCGTGCAGGGTTCAAGCAAGAGAGAAAGAAGACGAGTGAAGATGGTGCACGATGTGAAAGAGGAGAGAGGATACGCGGATATGAAAAGAAAGGCAATGGGATAGAGAAGAATGAAGATGATAAAATAAAACCTGCGTATATCGAAAAACAAAAAGTAAAAAAAAGACCGTTGTATCAGTCGAAATTCTGATTGATTAGACATAATCAAATATTGAAATGGATATACATGGTGTTACTTTAAGCGATGGAAATTTGGTTAAATGAGAGCAAAGTTGCGAATTTTCGTGCTGAATAATAATCTGAAAAAAAATTTTAAATATCTTAAATAGTTTTGAATATATCGCAAAAAACGAATATTTCTGATTTTCCTTTTTAATTTTTTCATGGCTCTTTGCAACGATATTTCACACATGGTGGCTTAGTATCACATTTTTCTTAAAATTACAATTAGTTTACTATGAAAAAATCAGAAATTTTCGTTTTTTTGCAATATTTTCAAAACTACTAAAGATATTTTAAATTTCCTTTCAGATTATTATTCAGCACGAAAATTCGCAACTTTCTCCCCATTTAACCAATTCCCTATCTCTTAAGGTAAGCGAGATCCCCATAGTGCCATTGGAAGAATGGACACCGTGTATTGGTTTTAAGCTACTAGTAATAACCTATAAACCAGGTAAGTATATAGCAGAGTATCAATAACATAGTAATAATTTGCAATAAAATGATGTTTACTATATGAAAAAGCATTGGAATTTGGACCCTTAATTTACGGACAACCCTCGTATATATTCTTGAAAAAAGGAGAGTGGGGACATTGTTCCCACGCGTTCCCGCCCCACTACACCACGACAATAAAAAATAACCCGTAAGTTTTTCTTCAAGAGCTTAAAGTTCAGGCTGTTTTTTAGATAGATCACCGCATGCACGACTACTTTTTGATTTTTTCGAATTTTACGAAGATTAATTTAAGAACACCCAGATACAAAGTTTCGCGTAAATCATGATTTTTGTAAAAACATATCTAGAACTGTAAAAATTATTTAATATACTTAATGGGAACTAGCAAGAAAGGTAGAGTTTTTAAAAATGAGGCGCAGTATGAATTTCTTGAGACTGTAATTATGTCAAGTAAATAAACGGAGAATACTACAACTGTAGAACTATGGTGGGTGCAAATTAAAATTTTAGAATTTTGGAAATTGGTTGCAGTTCGAAATTGGCATGCTTTAAAATTTTCTCTCTTGGTGGAAAATAATAATTCTAAAATGTACCTATCAAAAACTACCTATTGAACTAGTCCAGTTGCCGAAAATTAAACTTTTCGCATATTTAAGCTTCTATTTGATCGCAGGTTTGCAGATTACCTAATCTTGAAAAAGCGGAGGCTTCCACGGCCAGGGTCATTAATATGGGAGCGAGTTCCGGGATAGGACCGTGTCAATGTTGAACGAAAAGTGGGCGAAACGTCGACTTATCGCTCAACATTGGCACGGTCCTATCGCTTACCTAATCTTGCTTTTCAACATCCACCTCAAAATATAGAAGTAGGTATTCTGTGTGCAATTAGAACTATATAGTAACAGAAATTAAGTGATTTTTGAACTGTGACTAGGTACTTTTTCCAAAACTATAGAATTTTTATGTGTGCAAGTAGAACTATTATAAAAATTTCCACGGACCACGATATTTTTCCCATTTAGTTGAGTTATTTTACATTGGGCACCAAGATAAGAAATGCGAATACCATAGACCAAGTAGGTATTTGGTCTATGGCGAATACATTTGTTAAAATTTAGGGTTATTGAATGTGTATAGGTTTCAATTTTATACGACTTTCCGTTATATTGGTAGTCTCTTCGTTATTTTAAATGGGATGCGCCAGTTTTCATTTACATATTTTATTAATCTATGCAAAATTTGGGTTACATATTGCACAAGGTACCGTAGGACTAAAGTGGAACGTTTTTTAGACGGAAAATAATAGTTATTTATGCAACCAGTTGAGAAAAGCACTATTTTTCGTAACGAGCGGAGTTCTGCGGAAACGCGACAAAGGGTTTCGCAAAAAAACGCGAGTTACGAACGGTAACCACCCTAACATGGCCATCTTCACCAGAGTCCAGAGTGAAGAGCAATCACGCGTCCTAAAGACCACTGTGAAGGTGGTTTGCAATCATCTTTAATAAGAACTAAAGATTTGAGCTCAATCGGGTTACACGGTTAGGCTGCTGTAAAGTATTCAAATATTCTACATGCCACCACTCCAAAATTCAGCATGTAGCCGTTGTAGAAATTGCCAGCGATTGGAGATGTTTAATTTTAATTGAGATATGTCAGAGTTAAAAAATTAGCAGATGTTAATGATGAAACGTCATTAGGATCGGTAGGTACTGTAATCGTATCAAAGGTTACGTACTGAGAGTAGGTATGGGACCGACAAGAAATCCAAATTCCAATTTTTTAGGGACAAATTATCCAAATAATTTGAATCGTTTTCGTCAAGATATCCAATTTTTATCGACAAATTATCCAGATCCAAATAAAGCGACAAAATATCCAACCAATTTGGAAACTCCGATTTGAATATCTTATCGGTGGCGCGACAAGATATCCAAATATCGATTTTTTTTAAACAAGAAATCCAAATTTTTTGGACAAAATATCCAAAAATGTCGGAAATTTTTTGACAAAATATCTAAACTTTTTTAGACAAACAGAGGCATTCCTTTCCTTTATTATACCATACTGATACCTTCGCCTTAATATCATATTACCACTTTTTGAATTGTTTTTAAAGAGAATCCGTTAGCGGTTAGTACACAGTTTATACAATGTATCTGATAATCTGTAGCTACTTACCGAAATATGAAATTATTAAACTACGCTATTAAACGCTGTATAAAAACATACTGAATGCTAATTGCTATGCCGTGTTTTAACACTGACTGAAACTAAAATGCTGATACGGAATTTTTCGTACCACACAAGGTTCATGCCTGATTAAAATTATAATCAATAAGTACTTTTTAAGCTCAGCACTTTGACAAGCACAAAGCTCTCACGCTGAAAACAACTGCTGTTAAAAACGTATAGGTAGGTAATGATCAAAGAAAAAGCGGCGAAAAATTGGATATCTTGTTGAAAACTTTCCAGACTTTTTTGACTTCTTGTCTAAAAAAGTTTGGATATCTTGTCAAAAAATTTCCGAACTTTTTGGATATTTTGTCCAAAAAATTTGGATTTCTTGTCTAAAAAAATTCGATATTTGGATATCTTGCCGCGCCACCGACAAGTCATCCAAATCGGAGTTTCCAAATTGGTTGCATATTCTGTCGCTTTATTTGGATTTGGATAATTTATCGATAAAAATTGGATATCTTGACGAAAACAATCCAAATTATGTGGACTATTCAATTCATCTAACATTTGTCACATTTCAACCAGTGAAATGTCTGGATTTCAAATTGCTGCGCCAATGGGAACGAATTATAGTGATAATTGCACGTGTGGTATTTCAGCGATAATTTCACGTGTGGTATTTCAGCGACAATTCAACTCATGTATAAAAAATCGCATAAGCCGCAGTGCAATTGTCACTTTGACAGCGGCAAAAGTTACCTGCAACTTTTCCAGCGACAAATGCACTAGTGGTTTTTTCACTTATTCATTTTCGAACCAATTATCGCATTATCCTTTCCCATATGACTAGTTTGACGTCTGTCAATAATTGATTAATTTGGTGAATTTCTTGTTCGTTAAATTGTCCTGCCGAATTACACTCGAGGGTTGTATTTAAACCGAGTAAATTTGGGTTGTGGCAATTCAAATCTGTTTCCTTTTAGCAATTGGACTCGAAAAACTGTCAACCTAAAAATGCTCCACCTGCGGTGTCGCATTTTTATTAGTTGACAGTTTTTCTCGTCTAATTGCTAGGCAACAGATTTTCATTACCTAAACAACCCAAATTTACTCGGTAAAATACAAACCTCTTGTGCAATTATAAGTGACAATTGCACGTGTGGTATTTTAGCGATAATTTCACGTGTGGTATTTCAGCGACAATTCAATGCGATTATTCAATGACATTTGTCAAACTTCCACCAGTGAAATGTCGCGAAATTTTGTCGTATTAACCGGAACATTCTTCTTAGTTTGTTAATCAATTTCGACAACCGACTTATCACCACATCTTTTAATTTAATCACTCATAACGAATTAGCTTGGAGCACAAAAGTTCGAATAGAATCAATAGCAAAATGAAAAGCAACTTCCGTAATTTATTTTGACGTTTATTGTTGTCATGGAAATACATTCGCGTGGGTAATTATGCTTAATTTTTCTTTTGATTCATTGAATAGTCCTCCGAATACCATTCGTAGTCGAAGTATTTGTAGATTATTTTTGAGCTGCTGCTAGCATTCGTGACAGCACCTCAAAAATATTCGACAATACTTCGACTACTTATGGTATTATATATGATAATTTGTCCCTAAAAAGTTGGAATTTGGATTTCTTGTCGATCCCCTGAGAGTATGTAGATGTAATGAATGTAATTAGATTCACCAACAGTACGGTTCTGCATAAATCTAAGTTCGATTCCCCAATCGAGGGACTTTTTAAAGGAGCGACTTAGGGAGCGATTTAGATTTGGCACCAATCAGATAAGTATGAATTGTGTTACGGGTCTATTGAATTTTCAAGAAAATGACAGTAAGCAGATGCTTCACAAAATCGATGAAGATCGAGGAATATTAAAATTAGATATACCAATTGCAGTTCTTATTTTAGCTGCCTCCAAACTTTAACAATGCCATTTACTGGCACTTCATCCCAGTTGGTTCTAGACTCCCAGAGACGTTGGATTAAATATTTTGCTAGTAGCATAATTGGACTTAAAAATCCAAGGGCGTCAAGTATATTTTGGCAATGTCGGACAATATGTTCCGTTTCGTGCAGTGTTCATCATTTATTTTGCATTTAAATGAAAAGTAGTTTTTATCAGGCTGTCTATAATCCTCAGGGATTTCCGAAAGTAAAGTTTGGTTTGTTAGCCCATTTTCGCAATTCAAACCCACCACATTTGAGAAGTGCAATTAATTGTTTTTGAACCTCAAGAGCATTAGCGAGCGAACTGCGAGAAGTTGGCAACTTTTTGGAAGCAGGATTGATCAAACTGCTTCCTGCCTGTGCTGCTATAATCCTGATTCATCCTGCTTCTTAGTGCAAGTCAGCAACATCAACATTTCCTAAGATATTAATATTTGTTGCTAACTTCTAACCAAGTGCACTAATGTAAAGATGGCGAACTCTTGGTTAGATCCACTACCGAATGTGCATAAATGAAGAGTAAGCGTTATACAAGCAAGTTTTTAAGCAAACGAGTTTCCAAAATTAAAAATCTTGGATGAGCCAACGTATTTCCTAAATAGTCCAGTCAAATTATCATACTACCTTGCATCAGATGTGTCATTTCTATTTATTTTTTTAAATTGTTAGGCTAAGTATGGATGTCAAAAATCCAAGTTTTCGATATCCAAAGACCTGTGCGAGAAACGCAGCACTCGAAAATACACCATTTTTTCTATTATTTTTAGGTTTTGGTTAGTTTTAGTTCTGAAGGACAGACTTTAAAGCAATTACTGTCGTATACTTTTTTAAACTAGATAAAATTTGTGACAATTCAAGCCCTTAACCGGCTCTGTAAGTCTAATAGTTTTGGAGATACAGCGTTTCAAAAATACGTAAATTCTTCAGTTTTAATCAAATTTGCCTTTTTTTCGCATAAAAACGTCATGAACATTTTTATTATTCTGTTCGTTTGGGGGGACTTTGTGGTGAGGAGTCTCCATAAATCCGCACAGAAAGAGGTAGAATGTTGATATCCTCTGGATCCCCAGCATCTCCCATGGTAAGAAAGTTGTCATCTTCTTCTTCAGCAAGATCCACTACCTGTTGTATGGATTGCGAAATCGGTGAATTTTTTCCTTTTGCCTGACCTTGCTCGACCATTCAAAAGGGACACCGAATATAGAACATCTGTGACAGTAGCAGAAAGCTTACTCACAACACTATGATTTGAATGAATAACGCATCATATATAAACATGGATATTTTTCCACTAAAAGACAAAAATCAATATTTAATTTGCTTTCATTATCCGCAATTTTTAGCACTTCTTCAACAAGTTTATTACGACTCACGACTTACGACAATTCATCGTGCATATTTTGTAAGTTTACTTTTTGCGAAGAAAAAACGCAAATTTTGATAAAACTTGTAAAACTAATAAATTGACCAATAGTTGAAGCGCCGTATCTCGGAAACTTGCGGAGATCATTAAGGGCTTAAATTGTTAGAAATTTTGTCTAGTTCAAAAAAGTATACGACAATAATTGCATTAAAATGGGTTCTTCAGGAGTAAAACTTACAAAAACCAAAAAAATGGTAAGAAAAATGCAATATTTTCAAGTGCTGTGTCGCTCGCACAGGTCTTTCAATGTCGAAAACTTGGATTTTTCACATCCATATTGATCCTAACAATTTAAAAGAAAAATTAGAGATGACATATCTGATGCACGGAATGCCCATTTTTTTATCTAATTTGACTGTACTAAAATAAGGTTCAGAATGTTTAATGTGTACGAAACACGGTTTCCCGATAAATCAGTTCGCATTGTGCAATTTTTGTAAAGTCTCAGTTAGAGGGCCTTCATTCATATTATGAGTGCAATAAGTTTGTACCCTTTGAGTAGTCTCACGAGAATTATGAATTTTTCTCAGCAAAACCAATCCGAAGACGATATTCAAACCCTGTTTGTCGACCTTCTTTATGAACGTGGGCAGAAACTTCTGCTCCGATGAGCAAATCAATTGATTTAGCAGCGTGGAAACTCTCATCTGCCAATTCAAAATTATAAGTGTTTCCAATTTTGAGCATTGATGTTAAAAGGCGGTAAATCCTGATACAATTGTTAAATAAAGATCGCGTCAAATGAAAAAAACAGGTCCATTCGCCTGAAACCTCTAAGTTTTCTACTGATGCTGTTGCCATATTGCCAAATACAAATTCATTAGAAATGTACGTAATAAATAAGGATAGGATGTAGTGATAAAGAATTTACAAATAGCCCGCTACAATATTACGATAACGCGCACCTGATGATTAGGTTAATAATCTGTCATAAGGTTAACAATGAACGGTACTTACACTATACGAAAATTTGTTCACTAAATGAAATTGCTATTCAAGATGGTTAGATACGTGTGAAAATAAAACAAATAGCTTGCTTTTTCCAAAAAAATCAAATAATCCTGCGTTCGAAGGACCGAAGAATAATATTTTATAAAGGGCTGTAATGTGTTTGTTGCCCCAACATGTGTAATTTATGAATTATAACAATCAAACGACATCAATTATAATTGGGTTTGGCACCTACCTTATGTTAGATGTTGGAAATAGGACCCCGCAATCTTGTCACAATTAGCATTTGCAAACACCGTCTGCCCGCGCCAATTTTTGTCTACATACTACTCAAAATTTTCTGATTTAGTTCTTGCGCACAACGCGCGCGGAGACACGTCACGGATTTTGGTACCAATTGACTCATAACCGAATCGTTTGGATTAAAAGATAAATTCATTTTAAATGTAACGAAAAGAGAGAAAAATTCGATTTTAATAGCCTTTATGGCTGAACAAGATTACAAACATGAATTAATTTTTAATTTCTGGTCGAATGACACCAATACCAAGTCTGTTAAGTGGTGTAGTTCCGGAGCCTTTGTGACTTACACAGACAGACAGACATAAAGGGTGCAATAGTTCACTTTTTATTTTTTGAAAGTGAAAGTGCACTAAAAAATAGTTATTGCATCAACAAAAACCATAAGAAAATGCATGCACATAGGGACCCAACTTCCATTTTAATGTGGGCCCTTCAAAGAAAGGCAAATTCAATGCGGAATAAGTCAAAAATTGAATTGCACATGTCCATACTCAACTTGCAATGCGATTTTTCTTAAGTTTGAACTGTAGGTTTTTGGAATAAAGTAATTTGAAGCACCACAAATAATAAAAGTGCACGTTTACCATTCGACATAAGAACTAATAAAGTAAAAGTGATTTGCATTTACAATATACAAATCCGGCAAATTTTTCTCGCGCCAAGACTACAAAAAGACACACAGTCAGTGTCAGCGGAAACTATAATTTTTAAGTGATATGGTGACATTAATAGTGATGTTCTTTCCTAAACTATAAAGAAGTCGCAGACTCGCAGTCCAAATTTCTAACGATCGGTCGCTGTAAACAAAAATTTATTGTTCACACGGACAGAAGGTCGGCAAATAATAAAACTATAAAGGATCTAGTAGTCTCTTGCTACAAAATACCATCCCACAAACGTGATTCGTGACCATGTCTTAAAGGTTGCTTTATACTACGCTACTACGAGTTGCTAAAACAGAGTACTTGTGCCAGTAAATAGGATTGATTTCTGTTCACTCGACTCACACTGGCACTTGAGTACTGCATTAACAATTTACACGATACTGGTAGTATTCGATTTTAGCCACTCGTACGAGTTACTAGCGAAAGCAGCCTTTAGTCCCGGTCCGTCTCCGGCTTTCACCCACAAAATATCGGTCCGGGACTCTGGGTTCGAGCCCGGGTCCGGGTTTCACCTAAACTCTCTTTCGGTATTCACTTCTATTGGATTTTTATATATAGGTAGGTACATAATACCAAAGAGTATCTGTATATTCGTTATATACTCTTTGATAATACAATATGCGAGTGAAAGTTCGAATGCTACAGGGCGAGATGCGTAGATCTATTACAAAGATTTTGTAACCCATTTCGTAGTAATTTAATGTGTGTCAAAATCCAAAAGAAACGATTTAAAAACATAACAAAAAGGAAGTTCTAATTATCAAACAGATTTGTTTCCTTTGGCGTTACTTAAGAGCGAGAGGTTAGTCGGTGCCGAAGAATAGATTCGACCTAAAAACCCGGAAAAATTCGAAAAGAATCTATACATTTTTAAGGAAACGCGGGAAGGCACAAGAAAACCAAGACGATTCTAGGTATTTTGAGAACATTTTGGTGAAAGTTCAGGCGCTCCGAAAAACCACTATTACCTACTATTAAAAGAGCACTCAATCATATGTTGTAGGCCTTCGTCCATTGCCTGGACAAGAATTGATGCTGTAAGTAGTTTCCTCATGTCCAAAGACTCCTGGGAAGAAGCTGGACGAGCATACGAATATCCAAAATCTAAACAGCACTTACTTCTTGTGCATGATGCAGTATTCTGGAACTACTTTAAGCTCATATGTACCTTCGACATTAAAATTATATTCCATGTTCGATATAAAACGTGGTTGTATCTTGTACGATTGTAGCATACCAATAATATGTCCAAAAAATAACTCAGTTATAGTTTCCTTTTTCCCTTGAAAGAGGAAGTCTCATTATATTTAAATATAGCCCACGTAGCGTGTACGTGTCAATACAACGAATAACACATCATCATTGAACAATTAAGTCTCAATGCAGAGTTCAAACTATCACTTTTTAGTATTAATTGTCATATGTACTTACGAATTTAACCTCGTGCAGCAACATTATTAATGAGTGAAACTCAAATTTGACCTTCAATCTTCACTGCAGAACTTCAGCTTCAAACTATTGATTAAAGATTCAACTACAAAGGTTCCCAGGTTTCCCGGTTTAAAATTTTAAGCTCTGATCCTGGAATTTAAAAAATCAAACTCTACGGTCTCAAGATTCATGTGATTCACTTTCGTAAAAGAGGATACAAGTCAATCTTCAAATTCCCTACTATTCATACTCGAGTTCTAATTAATTCGAGATTTAAATTTTCAAAATGAAATCGTTAAGCAATTTAACAGCTGAGTACTTTCAACTGCGGTAGTATAGTAACTTTCAATCGGAATGAGATCATAAATATAAAAAATATTACAGGATCTTATTACCATTTTCATCCGAAGGTAAGTTGACTTCTATTTCGTTTTTTTTGGAGCTTTAGATAAAAGTTTCTGAGAAAGTGAAACAGGTAGGTTTTTGGAAATTTGTACTTAGGAGTTACTCTAAAGGCCGAAACGATGTAAAAAATTTTGGCACTTTCCGAAATATTTTTTTAATTCTACGTGAAATTTCAGTTCGATTGATACTCACACGTCGACAGTGGCGTAACTACAATGCCTCAAAGGTACGCAATGAGGACGGGCCCCGACTTAAAAGGGGCCCCGGCAAGAAATGTACAAACATTTAATTCGTTTATAAAAAATTCTGAAAGGAATTGAAAAAAAACGAAGCTGCATGCTTCCTTTTACAGTTTACAGTTACAGTCCGAAGAAAATTCTGAATCATTGTTCACGGAGGGTAAATGTAGGTGAACAATCTCCTTGCCCATTTGTGAAGTATAACATTCTGAAGTCTCTTACATAAAGTACATGAAATACTTTGTTAATTAGCGGGACCTTCTCCAATCCAGAAGGTATCTGGAGGCCTTGGATACGGTAACCTTAGACTGAAGTTGTATTTCGAGATGAATGCCGCTAAGTAACTTTAACACTCCAGCACATACCTCGTGCACGGAGTAACAGACATTTAAAAAAGGGCAGATATATACACAACGAATTGAAGTCGCTAATGAAACTAAACGAGTTTAAACATCGAAGGAACTGGCCAATATTAAACAAATCAAATCAATACAAGTCACAATAAAACGAAGTTACAATTAAAATTAAGTACATTATTACCTTTTGTTATGGCACAAATACTACACAAACCTTGACAATTAAAGTTCGAACAAAATCAACTGGATTCTGACTGAACGCAGTGATGCTAAATTTTACAACGGACCTGTGAACCAATGAATTCCAAAATGCAAAATCAGCAAAGCTAAATCAAGACACTATTTTCTACATAATACAGATTAACAGGGTTTAAAAATTGCTGATATAAGGAAAGGGTCCCCAAATGTTTTTGAAGACGGGCCTCTAAAATGGAGTTACGCCACACTGACGTCGATATCTACAATTTATGGTTTTTAAGTTATTTGGACGTTTAAAAAAATGGCGGACGCGGACGGTTTTGTTTTGTAGGTGTAATTGCTTTATATATAAACAAAGAGTATATACTCTTTGATATAAATAAATATAATTAAATGTATTTAACGTTTGTTTTACAATAAAAGTTAAAGTATTATGTTTTGTTTTGATTTTTACAACTCGAAATCAAAATAGGGGATTTTCTCCTTTTGGCCCTATCTATACCTTTTTCAAATATTTCGCATTCGGATAGGACCAGAAGAAACATAGCGATAAACAAAGGGATACCTGCGCCAAAAACCACTTGTAACCATTTCGATTTTTCCCATTGCTCTCGACATGAACAGAAAAATTGACAAGTTTAAAAATGATTTCTCAATCCGTCCCAAAAAATATGTTATCAATGGTTGTTTGTGAAAAAATTCTTCGACCTATAAATATAGTACGAAATCAAGGCCTATTCTACATGAATATTTAAAGATTAATTTCCCAATAGGACAATGAACACTAATTTCAGATATGAAAGCTCTGATTATGGAAATCCGTTCTTGTATTCTCGGCCATGACAAAACCTTTGCATAAAAGTCACAAAGCAGGCGCAAATTTTAGGACTGTTGAGGATGTACCTAGCTTTCGATTGAAATATTTTGGATTAAAAAAATGTTCTGTTAGGCCATTTCCACTTATGTATTTGTATAAAAATTTGGCTGATCTATCCATATCTAATTAAATTTTTAATTTCGTAAACTTAAAAGAAAAACATTCATCATTTACCAGCGGAAAATACAGTACAATGAAAATAGGTAAACTTACCTTACCTTCAAGACGAAAAAGAAACTAGAACGTAACGTGTGGTTCACGCGGCGTAAATCATACTACTGATAACGATTCACGGAGAAATGCATAGTTTAATGCACTTACATCTTATCGAAACATTTCTGCAAGTTTCTATCAACTTGTAACGATACTTGAAGGTCGTCAACTACTACCCAATACGGATTAAATAGGCGAATTACTCTTCAATTTTTATTAACGTATTGGAGTAGCAATTTTTTTTAAGTGTATGATTTAATTATTTCACCTGAAGCATTTTTAAATCAATTTCGACATTTACCAGGTGGCCCATCTAAAGTTTGCACCCCCAGCTTTCATTGGGTGGTGTGTTTGATTTTTTTTAAAACCTCTTTTATTTATCATTGAGCTTTATTTCCATCACTACCTATAAAAAATGCTTCTGAAATACTGGCGCGCTGACTATCGGTTGTAAATTTAGTATATTTGAAATGTTCTAATTGCTTCCAGAAGAAAAGCGATTATACTATTGAACGTTATTTGACAACTGTATCCTCTCGAAATTGAACTTTCTGCAAGGTTCAGTTCAAGAGTTAACATGGTTCAAAGTTAGTGGATCAATCTACAAGATTAAAAGGTTTGGGTTCGCGAGTCATGGGTCAAGCCAAATTGGTCGTCCTGTTGGGCCAATCGGATCTGGGTGCATAAAGGTGAATGGGATTTGCGAGGTACTTAAGCGAACAATTAAAAATATCGATATTCCTTTAATTAATAATAAATAACATCACACAATACAATCTGTCAAAATCGTCACAATAATAAAATTCTTCTAACCGCTGCAAAACTGAAATGGAAACGTGTAAGATCTAATCAGTACAAAATGTCGATGTCTTTGAAGTTAAATTGGCAGGATGCCGTCGCTGCATAAACGTCTGAAGATTTGTGGCAGAAATGCCAACATCTTTTGTCCTAACCTAAATGGAAAAGTGAGCATTATCAGTGAATAAAAAGTTACCACTTACTTCCTTAAACCAAGATGAGTCCAAACAGTCCCCCATGGATATTCGTTTAATAGGCACGAGCACTAAAAGCTTCTGAATTAAATCCCTAACAGCAAGAGAAATATCACTAAAGTATTCGTCAGGAAAGCAGTAATCACATTTCAAAATATTCGCAGTTGTTTCTTCAACCGAATCATCTAAAAATGGCGATACGCCACTGAGTAAGACGTACAGAAGGACTCCGACCGCCCATAAATCGGTGTGTTGGCCAACAGGTTGCCCGAGCACTAATTCGGGCGAGGCGAACTCTAGGCAAGCAGGTGGGAGTATCACACTAGTGTTGGTGTTGACGCAATCACCAAAGTCAATTAACTTCAGTATCGGATCAACACCACTAAGATCTACCATTATATTTTCGGGCTGCAACAAGTTATTATTAGAAAACAAAGTAAAGCAAAGCTGGGGAGAAACCTTGATATCCAAGTGAGCTAGGTTTTGGTCGTGCAACCAATTCACAGCAGATATCACTTGCTTGCTGTAATTTTTAATTTCTAATTCCGTATACATTTCCTTTTCACAAATGTAATCGAATAACAACGCTCCCTTCACTCTGAAATGTAAAGGTTGGGGAAAACCTGGAGAGTATCTGCGTGGGTACTTACAGCTCGAGCACAATTGTGTCAACGCCGGGAATGGGTGCGTTTTCAAACAGTGCCAAAGCGTGAATGATATTTTGAAATCGAATCCCGGCAAGTAGCGCGTACTCAGCTTGGGTAATCTTGTGCGATTGTTTTCTTCTGATGATTTCCTTCAAAGCAACTTCCTGCCCGGTACCGCGATCTTTGGCCTTACGAACAATAGCAAATCGTCCTCTTCCAATTTCTTCCAGTTCGATATACCGCCGCTTGAACTGCTCCTGCTGCCATCTGATGCTATCGGCAACGGGAAGTGTGACGGCGGCACTCGGTAAACCTACCAATTTATTATGGGCGGCTACAATGCGAAAACTGTACGTCTCGCCAGCTGTTAAATGTTCGACAGTGTACGCTCGAGCTGTAATTGCTTGACCATTGTTGGGCGACAGCCATTCTCCGCTACCAATCTTGCAGTATTCCACCAAGAATTTGTCGTACGTATCATTTTCCCATTCTAGTAAAACGCTCGAGCAGGAAATCACATTGGCCTTAGGTTCGGTTAGGGGAGGCAACGAGTCGGTGACCGTCAAAATCGCCGAACACTGTGTAGATCCTATCTCATTTGAAATGGTGCACAAGTAACTTCCAGAATCCGACAATCTGCTATTATTTATCGTGAGAGAAGCGACGCCATTACTTCGATTTAGCACAAATCTGCCGCTGCTTCGCATCACGCACGGATCCGGTTCGGTTTTTCTCCAACTGATCTTCATATTTCCGCCGCAGCTCTTCACCTTGCATTTAAACACAACCTTCGAGCCGCACTGCGCGGCTAAGTTTTTCATTTTGTCTAAAAACTCGGGACAAGACACCTCGTTTATCACATTCTCTTGCAGCGAGTTGCCGTCGACGGATCGCCGGCCGTGACTAGGAAAGCTCGGCTTGCGAAAACGAAACGACCAAGGTTTCCTATTGTAGTTCGACAACACGTGGACCGGCAGCCATATTTCTTCTAAATGAGTTGTGGTACGAACTAGGTATCCTTCTATCGCATCGTACTGTACAATGTGAACTATGTCACCTAAAGACAAGTCTGGCCATTCGCAAACGAGTCGCGCCAAAGTTCCTGGTGACATTATCGTTTGGTCACACTGTAAAAAATGTTTATTAAGCAAGACGGCCCGAATTCATGGGTTTTTGTAAACAGCGTATATTAGTATTAGTTGTAGCAGACTGCAAAAGAACACTAAATCTCAAAGCACATTGATAGGTAAGTAATCAAGCAGGTCAGACTCAATTCACTTCAAGGCCGCTTCCACTTTCCTGACCAGTGGGAATAAATTTTATTCTGTGAGAAGTTTCTGTTTTCCTGTTGCCCACAGAAGATCCATATATCAATTCGGATTGCAGCCTCCTGATTGTAGCTGAGCAACCTTGTCATTTAACAAAATATTTTTCTGAAAAATTTATAATCTTACCCAAACTGAGATAGGGACTGGAATTGATTGAAACTTCCACATAGAAAAAGATCAATTCAACCCTGAGTTACCAATTTTGCAAAAAAAACATGATTGAATTTAAATTTACCAAAAAACGAGCAAACCTTGAAGCAAATTAACAATAAAAATAGGTAACCGACATTCCACCCAACACGAACACAAAACGAAAATCGCATCTTCATGCTCACCATTTTGTAGTTTGTAGAGCTTCCCACATTCCATTTCAGTATATCGAGTATTCAAATAATATTAATGCTAAGTATAGTAATTACAAGTTGTACGTATATCTGGTTCAAATAGTTGCTATCTACTACAATAATATCACAGCCATTTATTTTCTAGAGTTAGTTTTGGAGCAAGCATCCATAATCAATTATGATACCTAAGAAAGTAGAGAATATTAGTTCATGCAATTGAAATCATGCCTTAAAATTATAAAATGATGCATGTACAAATATACAGAGGTAATTGAATAAGGGAGGTCCAAATGCGTATGGTGCTCACCGCAATAATCGTGCACAATTTCTTCTAAAATGTATATTGCACCTTTACACACAGCTGATAAAAGTAGAAATTCAAAAAGATCTACTCAAAGACCTAGGTACAAGCAATATAAACTCAAATTTTGAGACTTTTGGGCCTTTTAGGGATAAAACATTTTAGAACCTTAACCCATTATGAAAAAAAATCTGCTATGGCCACCGCAATCGCCCAATTTTTCATGTGTAAGATACCTACTTTCGGTTACACCATGGAATATTTGGTATTATACCATTGTAGTTGTACACAATAGTATACCATTGTTTATATTTAACAATGGGTCGCTTTTTCGTGTCATGCGTCAGATAGAGTTACGGTAATGTCCAATTTTGAAAGGAGATTATTAGTAAAATTCGATATTTTTTTAATCTTTAAAGTTCACGCAATCATATACGATGACTATCTCATAAGTTTCTTTTAAATCCATGCGAAAGGCGAGAAAGGTTCGGTTTGAGTCTGAGTGTAGGGACAGCACTGTATAATTCTTTTATAATTGTTCAGATCTCAGCCGGACAGCCAGCCAGCCATTCAGACGTAACGAATATAATAGCCTATTTTTTTTTTCAAAAATACGCTAAAAACAATGCAACTTACTTATGAGATAGTTCTCGCACAAACTTTTGTTACAGATAATATTGAATGAGATTTATTTTGTATGTTAGATGAGTTTTTTAGCGCATTTTTTTTTAAGAATTAAAGGTCTCAACAAAAGGAACTGTTTTCTACCAACTACCGCCTTTCTTTCTTACCCCTTATCAAGAGAGGAACTGGGGGGCGTAACTAGTTTTCGTTTTCAAGGTGCTCTAATGAAAGGTCTCAACGAAAGGAACTAATTTCTACCAACCATAGTCCACCTCCTCGACCTCTTATCATCGAATATAATTCTCAAGAGCGGATTGTCGGACGAGCGTACTTACAAAGGGCGATTGTAACATCTGGACTAGGCATATCTAATGGTAGGGTCAAATCTTTAGGTGCGAATATGTCGAGAACAGAGGGTCGGAAGATGTTACTCACAAAGAACGATTGGGGCGTAGGGGTGTTACAAAAATGCACTTTATCTACACAAGAGTTGTGCACAATTTGTATTTGTTTTATTATTTTTTCACTAAAATGGTTACTATTTCGGAATACTAAAAGAAACTAAAACACCTTTAATGGTAATGGAATAGGGCGTATAAACTTGCAAGAAGGTCTTGCGAAAAATGATAAATTCAAAATTGTCTTTGTATACTGGGGGACATGGAATATCTCCCAGTAACGAAAAAATTCAATGGCCTTTTCTGCTTTCTCTAAAATCATCTTTATTACCATGACATCATTCGTAGAATAAATAGAAACTTCAACATGTAGATTGTAAGGGCACAAATCACGAGCTCGTTAGTCAATTTTTAATCAACTCTATGAGGAACCTAATAATCATTCATAAAAATTTAGAAATCATACCGTCCTTTGAGCTTTAAAGGTCAAGTGTATGAAATTACGAAAAAAGAGACAAGCGGTTATTATTTAGCATGGTTTTTCCATTCAAAAGATTAAGATTTATGACAGGTCGACAGATAACATACTCTTAGGGAATCCCTTTCGTAACTCCTCTTTGTAATTTCGCCGACAGAGAAAGAAATGCCCTCTTACAAAACCGCAAGTTCTATAAACTGAAACTTGTAATACCTACTCAATTGTTGATTATTTTATGAAGCAATGTTTCTTATCTAGCGAGTTGATGGTTCGATCCTAAAAATGTTCCGCTTCCGTTAATAAGATAAAAAACGTTGATTTAAAAATAACAATTGATAAATTAAATAACTGAAAAACCATAAGAGCACAAAATGGGAATATGTTAAAAATAGCACAAAATCTTATTACGAGATAACGACCTCAAAAAATCCAAAACGCGAGATTTTCTTTTTTTCTCTAATCGGGCGCGCGAGTATGGAGGTAAATTTAATTTTCCAAAAATACTTGGGTAATTTATGAGTTTTTGAGTTAAATTATGGTGCAACTTTCATACAAACCGTTTTTTTCTAAATCCAGACGGCGGCGCCTTAAATGCAGAAGGACATGCCTCATCAATACCAATGCCAAATGAAGCACATGTTAGAGAGGAATTTCTTAAATTATAAGATTTAAAAATCTTCGAATCCTTCCTCCATACGAAATAAATGACATGCAATAAAAGAAACAATTTATAATTACCGTGGAGTGATTGGCATCAGACCATCGACGTGGAGTATCACTTTTATCGCCATCTTTTGGAGATTCCACTACAGGTACATCACTCTTATGTTTATTTCTAAGGGTATTTCGAAACCCGAAAATATTCAGTCTTGGCTTATTTATCGGCGTGTGCGGCTGTTTCGCCTCGTTCAATTCGGCATCGGACGGAATTCCAATGGTGTTCGCCTTGTGAAGTCCGGCGTGCTTCCGCTGACTGTTCTCCGCCGAAGGCGAAGACGACGAAACGCTTTTCCTAAGGAGGGCGGGATCCCACACTGGCCATAAATCCGAGAAAGGACTATTTAGAAGAATTTAAAAGTAATGAAATAATAAACCTTTTACTGGCGGCAGAGTTTCAAGCAGAAAACGTTTCCCCCAAGAAAAAAAAACATTCCAAATTCGTTAATTAAGTGCAGGCAAGTTAAATGTTAAGTTTTCATCTCTCATAGCAAGCGAACAATACTAAAAAACCCAAAAAGCCAGTCCCAGCGTCGGAAGTAATTGCCTAGGAAGTGTTTATTGTGTAAAAAAGATGCACTTTTATTTAATTATTTTATTCTATTGAAAATTTCCATTTTCATCGCTTATTAATCAATATAATATATATGTACAAACATACATCATTCTATGTACATGACAAAACTTAGATAATAATACAATTAACAGTACAGTTAATACAACATATATCACTTCATGTGTAAGATCAGATCTTAAAGAGTATTATTGGCGAAATTTTTATATTAAGTAGCAGCACTTTATTATTATTATTATTCGTATCTTGTGATATAATGTTCATGCTCAATCAGGTATAGGTTCTCAACGTGCGATTGTTATCATTTGCAAATACACGTTATATGATTTAGTGCTACGAAAATTGTAAATCGACCAATCACTATAATTTTTGAGCAAGCAGAAGGTTCAGCGTTAACAGTTAAAGTGTTACTATGTGACAACAAACAAGTTGCGTCGTAAGAAGGTACATTGTTTGGAGATGTGGACGGAGTTCGTTTATAAATTTCTAGATGAGAATTTGGACTCCCATCTGTCGTGCATTAAAAATGACAAAGCTTCTTTACACAACTGATCATGCATTTAAAGTGTTTCTATTTCTTGGTTTAAAATTGTCTCGTCTACAATGGAATCAAAATTCTTTGGCGGATTACAGCTAACTCATCGAATACTCAAAAGATTCGATTAGTTCAAACTTGTCCATCTACTCCTACTAAGTAATGACCAAAAGCAGAAATGAGAAACACATTCTGAAAGTTACTTTTTCGTCTTCAATGAACCCTAGTCATTATGTCCCAAGCAAAACAAATAATCAAAATACACAGAGCAATAAAACTAATAGCTTCAAAATTTGTCTGTGATTGTCATTCAGTTTCAAAATTACAATAACGTACCTTCTCACGATCGAAAAGAAAGAAACGATTGCCCTTCTCGTGTATAAAATAAATTACCCAATGGTCGATAATCAAGTGCTTTTGGAAAAATTGAAAATGCATCTACATACTCAAAATTTCGCGAAACAATTTTGCTAAACGCAATTGTTTCGCGCAATTTCGCACAAGCTTAGGTCGATGGAGAAGAAAGGTTGTTAGAGCTAGAAAAACTTGCCAACATGGCACCACTCAACCATTTATTTTAGTCCCCAAACCAGCACAGTAATCAAACAGAAAATGTGGAATGTTTGTTGAGAACGCGCTAAAATGAAAAATAAATAAATCTTCCACAGTTTCTGTTTTATTGTAGCTTAAACAAGTTAAAACAGGTAGAGATATATTAGTATCAGTCCGTCACAAATCACAACCAGCACAGAGTTTGCGGAATCCCAAGCCCTAGAAGGCGAAATGTTATACTCACGCTTCTTTGGTAAGTTCTTTTTGATACGCGATCGGACTTTGAATTGCTTTGAGGAAGTCCTTTTGTGTCTGTAAAATATTATCTATCGTCGTTATCCACTGTTCTAGCAGCTCGGGCGACGACGTCTGGCAGGTGAAGGCGAGGTTTGGCTTGCCGGGGTCGGTCGATCGTACTGTGAAGCCGTCGTCGAGCGTATTTAACACCATCTTGTTAACCTAAAAAATGGAAATTAGCAACGGATTCTTCGCTTTACCAACGCGCTCTTACTTGTATGTGAGCTTTGTAGAAGTACTGCGGACTGCTAAATTGAGTTTTCTTGCCCACCGCCTCCGAAAATATCATACTTTGTTCGAAAAGAAATACTAGAAGCTCTTTACTTTTTCCTATTAGAGCATTACTACTACTGCCGGATCCATCTGAGCAGGTAAGTGGACCGTGGAGGAGTAATTTCCCTTGAGCAGTGATTTTACCCTGGAAATCAATCGTTTTTTAATTAATTGCATTTAGGATTGGGAGAGAGTTGATCCCCCAATGAAGAGTGAAGCAGCAAATATGAGTTTATAACATACTGTATAAGAATATACCGGGCGTTCCATACAAAAATAAAGGTCAAGGAAATTGATAATGGCATACATTCCGCTTGAAATTTTGAAAAAGGAAAGTTTATGCCTTAAAAAAATTCCCACACCCACAATACATCTAATAATTATTTGTTTTAAAAGAGAACTTGAGCCCCAAAACATAATACCGTAAAGAGAATTTACAGTGTACTACTTACATCAAATCCTTGAAGCCGCCCAACGTCCATCATATCATTAGCAGCCTTAGGAACGACTATCATAACTTCTAAAGCACTTTTCAAAGATTCTGCTTCGGCACGCAATCCGGCCCTCTCCGTATGTTTCAGGATATCTTTTAACAGTAGCTGATATTTCATAATTCTTTGTACAGGTTTAATGAGCAAATCGCACAGTTGAAGCTTATGTCCTAACTTAATTCGCAACTCTTCAAAATAGGTTTCTAGATATTCTGATACTATATACTCGGAGACTGGCTTATTTTTACAATAGACTACGTACATATGAAGCTTTCTATCGTAACGTTTAAATAAGGGACCTAATTCAGTTGGGTGCTCTATGCATCTTTTAAGAGCTTTAAGGAAGAATCTGCAATTTGAATGTGATAAAAAAGGTACTAGTGCACGATCGACAACTTACTCTCGATGCCATTCGAAAATGGCTTCTATATTGCCGAACACCATCTTATCCTTTCCACCCCTTAGATCTTCTGGCATGGGAATTTCGCAGTCGGGATCGCGCATTGTCGCAATGTACCCATCGACAATCAAAGCTAAATCGCGCACGTACGCGTCTTCGGTTTCAACAAGTTCTCTTAACACAAACTGTCTTTTACGTATCTGAGTTTCCATATTTTTCGCACTATCTATAACGTCCTCTGTCGGTTTATCACTTTCGTCACCACTAAACGCTAAGGCGGTAGCCTCATTCGACGAAGATTGCGCTGAAAGATCGCGATGGTAATTGACACCACTTCCGCACTCGGCAATTGCATCCGATGATTTCGTGTCGCGCAGCAAGGAATTCCGCTCCAAATTTTCGGTGTGTTGCTCCTGGAAAATAGATTGAATCAACCGACTGCGGATGGAATGATAGTTTCATGCCAAAATCATGCACTTTCGAACGAAAAAACGGAAACCATTAGTGATCATTTTAACCGCATTAGTTGAAACGATCAACAAGTGCATCGGGTAGATTGACAGTGCAATTCTCTGGGGAACTACTAAACTACAACTAGTCTTCATACTGCTACACCCAAAAAAACTAAAAGGGAACGAAGGCATGCTCTATTAAATAAAATACTCTGAACTGTGTTAGTATTGCCAAATTTCGCACCATTCTTTCCTTAACAATTTGCTCAATCTCTGCCAAATCTGCAGAAGTGGCACCTTCCAGGGACTTGAGTGTTAAACTAGACACCTGTTGGACCAACATTAAAAATTAATTGCTTACATGCACGTGATTCGATCAAATTTTGGGTTACTTACACGCTTGCAGGAATTCTCGTCGATCGTTGGTACGGCACCTGGAGGTCCGGCCGTCACCAAAATTGATTCCTGTATCGGCTTCATCGGCGGAGGCAGTTCGACTTCGTCGTCCGCTTCTTCGCCGCCGCCGTTTGTGAATTCCGACGGAGCGATCGGCGTAATTCCCCTCAGCGTGACCGTTCTCTCTTCTTCGTCCTCACCCTCCGACACCGACGTTTTGTTACCCATATCGGGCGGAACCTGTAACCAAATGCAAACGTAATAACACAAAATCTCTACATGATGCGCGTGTTTTGTGTTCCAGACTGACTGTTGCAGCCTTGAGAATTGTTCTACCTGGCCGCATTTGCATATAGAAAGGTTGTGCAAACACATACCTTAAAACGTAATTAATTAACTTTTAATTACGCCCATCGACAGCTTCTGATTTCCGCCGAAAACTGTCAAGCGAACTGCACGCGGTTACCTAATATAAATTGGTTTAATTGAACCTAATTTGCAATACACCACGTACTTTTATTATAAAACATTACGTAAGGTTGTAGCGGACGAAATACATAGAGTATAGAAACAAGGTCAATTTGTGCTCGGTTTCTAAAATCTCGATCCGATAATTAATTCGGAAAATTTCGAAAAACACTAAAGGCGACAATAAACAAATAAATACCGGCTGTTGTTGCGGTAAAAGTCCAGATGTGTAAAATCGCATGCGGCGCATTAACTATCATAGTTAATTGCCGTAATACTTTTCCTCTGTAGAGTAGTTTGGTGGGATTACTGACGAACCAATGAATAAAAATAGTACCAGAAAGCATCGATAGTTTTACCGGCGCCGTCCCCAGTAATTCTCTACGTGAATAATTGAAACGAAATTTAATCGACGCCCCTCGTCCGAAAGACCTTATTTTAAACTCACGTAGCATGTCTCAATAATTAATAAACCATAAGGCAAAAGCCTTTCCTATTATTCCTATTTACCGAGGGTGGTCAACCTAAGCTAAGGTGGAAACAGACAAAACAGAAAATATGAGGGACGCAAAATGATGACCCAGGAGGTTTTTGCAAGTTACCATGCAAATTTCTGAGACATTGCTTTTTTAAGACGAAACATCTTGCCCCATTAATTTTGAGATAGGTATATGTTAAATACGTGCTCATGAAACTGTACTGAACGGAAAGCTTCCTTCAGAAGTTTCCATTTCCCGTAGATCTTAAAGCGTTTTTTATTTTTGGAAACATGGGGATGCATACTGAGAACAGAAGAATTAAAAACATTATACCCATATCAAATCAAATCAAATGTTAAGAACGCACATAAAGAAAATGACCTCCTGCTTACTGAAAGTCGAAGTATATAAAACCTTCCCTTATCCTTAAAGGGATAGTTTATGTAGAAGTATTTATCTTAAAAAAAAAGGAACTTACCTATACGGTCAGTAATTTCTTTATGTAAAGTTTTGCACTGGAGTTACTTCCCTTTTTGTTCTCGCCACAATAGCATTTATGATTTTCATACAATCTCATTAAAAAAGTATTGAAAACCATAATGGTCCCAACAATGAGAAAAAAAGGGTACAACATTTGAAAAATCAGACTAATTTTTATTATAAGTACTTAGTTTTTTAACATAGCCCACTCTGACTTTCAACTTTTCAAATTTGATATTCAGCCTTTCTCTTTTAAAAATCTCAAACTTTTTATCCTGCTTTTGCAAAATCCTTGGTAGCTTCTGTTGCACAGTTTGTGGAAAATATCGACATTCCACAAGACAATAAGGAACGGATATTGTTCGTGTGATAAATGAGAACCAAATCACTAAGTTTGTACTAATTATCCAGGCTCGCATTTTCAAACAATTTCAGATAAAAAAATGAAAGTTTTTCAACGATAAGATTGTGTTTAGAAGAAATGATTGTAATTTCGTAATTTATTATTTGGACTTTATAAAAAAGAGTGTCTCGCGACCAAAACAAATGGTGTGATTTGTATGAATGGATTTAAATTTTAAGAATCGATATTTTTATTACATCAATTTTAAATTTTGATCGATTTTCATATAAAAATGGTATGTATAATTCGCCCCCGAACAATTCACTCCTAAAGAGCCGTAACGCGTAAGAATTACTACAATTAGCTTCCAGAACGATGCACTCTCTGAAAATTCGCTCCCGGAAAAAGTTCATTTTAAGATCAAATGGTTTATGAAACATTAATTAAACTAAATAGATTTTTCCACATGATCAAGAGCCAAAAAACGCCAAAAACAGTTAATTTCAGCTCAAGTAACCGATTTTCCACTTGCCACTTTTTTGTGAAACTTTTAATACCGCAAACCGAATCAATCTAGCTACGTTTGTTTCTGAGATACACGGTGAAAACGTAAAGTTTAAATTGAGAGAGTCGCTTCTCCTTTGCTCACTGTCATTGGTGAACATTTTTCATCCCTTTGGTTGGTGGCAATAAAGATGATGATTCTCTTGAAAACATTAGATATAAACGGTTCACCGAATCAGTGACAGAAAGTACATTTACTTTATCTTCATTTCTTCCAGAATCCAGCTTAAGATACATCCCGCTTACGAGTCTACCATCAAATCTCGGTAATGGAAACGACCCTGAAGACTAGAGTTGCAAAAAAATATGGACAAATATGCCTGTACAAAGCTCGAAAGGTCCAACACCCCCTGAGCTTCTGAAGTTGATCTTCTGCCGATGCAAAGGAAACTATTGAGCAATGTGTGGATGTCCGTCCAATTTTACGTACCTACCTACTTCTTTTTTCTTCTTTTCCCTTCCAAATATAAGTATTGCCAATCGTATACATATAGTCCATGTATTCTGCGGCATTCTTCAAAATGTGTACGAATTCAAAGATATTTGAATCTGGTTTCAAGAGTTTGTTCAACCTGTTGTTCCGTCCTTTAAAAGCATTAGTTCATACGTTTTTTTGGCGAAAGGGTGGAAATCGTTTTAACAAAACATTTATCTAGACAAACTACTCTTTTAGGAACGGAACGTATTATCGTAGCAGGACATCAACTTTTTGAAAGAGTAAAATGCCAACAATGTTCTGTCCATTCGAGGCGCCTTTAATTATCGAATTATCAATTAAATAATTAAGTAATCAATTAATGTATAAAGTGGTTTACGATTAAGACCATAGCCGCAATAAATTAATCTAAGATACTGGACTGGAGGCTATAATGGAAAGTATAGACTGTAGCGGATAACTTGGGATACCTAATATCGACTAAAACCACATTTTTCTATCGCGCACCGTTATCTGATAATAATATTGATAAATCGAAAAGTATAATCCTTTTAAAATGATCCCTTATGTTTCATGAAAGAATAATTGGACAAAAAAGCTCATCACCGTACCACCGTACAAAGGGGTTGCGGATTTCTGCCTAAATCGCTGGCTTACCAAATACTAAATGTATTCCTTTGACATGTATACGTACAGGATACGATATACCCCTGCATTATAGTTGAAATTTGTGAAATATATTGCATTTATGGGTTATAAAGGATAATGTTTGAATGCCATCTGAACAAATTTGAAGTAATATAACCATAATTAATAAAATTGAAATCTGAATTACATGTGAGAATTTCAAGACCATGGTGTAAAGTAAGAGGCAACTTTAATGCGGTTTACGAACGATCCAATAAAAAAAAGACGGCAATTTTGGGTACAATCTCTCACATTTTTACTAGATAAGTCTTTTTAATTTTATTTACGAAAATCACGTGTACCTAAAGCACAAGGCATACCGAAAAATATAGGAAGTAGGTAATTTATAGAAGATAAAGTTTCTAAAATACTGTTGGCAGGTGTCATTGCTAAAAACTGTGCTAAAGCGTCTACGAGTAGATGTTTGAAAATTTGTACTCTGAAGGCCGAATCGATATATACTAAATAATATTTTCAAAATGTGGCACTTCCAGAAATACAGGAAGTAGCTAGTAACTTCGTTATTTTAAATCGCAACCCCTATTTTTTATTGCATTTTCGTAAATCTTCAGTTCTTTTGGTACCCACATGTCGATAACTATAATTTATGATTTTCAAGTTATTTTGACTTAAAAAGATGGCGAATGCAGACGGTAACTTGAAAATTGATTACTTGAAAACGGTTGTAGCTATGGCAACCAATTTTTATCAGTGTAGAAAGAAAAGGGCTTTCTTTTAGTACACTTAAAAAAAGTTAAGTTGCGTACGACTGCACCTATGGAGATCCAAATTTAAGACTTTTGATTTTTGACTTCATCCCAGTTCATTGAATGGATACCATTTTTTTCGGATTTTCTTTCTAGTTGTTGGCCATGATTTTATGACAATTGCATTTTAAACAAAAAAAAAACAAGGAAAGAATTGCTTAAAATCAGCGCCTTTGCGTTTCAAACAAAATTCAATTCTTTTTCTTAATGTTCTATTCTATCACTTGTGATTCAATCTCTTGTAGTGCATTTCTTACTCTCCAGATCATGTCTTCTCCTGCTCTGAGAGGCCTAGCACACATTAAAACTACAACACTTTTAGAAGTGTAGTTCTCGATTGAAAAAATAATTTTGATCGCATTTCAACACGCCATTTTTTCTAAATTTGACTAATGTTCCCAAAAAAATTACCATCTTCCTGATCCCTCAACATTAGCCATTTACAAAACTCAATTCGTCTTGGGAGGTCCCCTGGTCCATCGTCTCTCAACCAATTGGTGGGGTATGCCCCAACTCAAACCATTGTGGTTAATTTCATTTAAAAAAGAGTCTTTGAAATTTTCTAAATTTGGATCTCTCTATAGGTGCGGTTATACGCGACTTTACTTTTTATAATACGAGTACACTAAAAGAAAGCCCTATTCTTTTTCTATGCACTACTAAAAATGGGTTGACATAACTACTAACCGTTTTCGAGTAAGCAATTTTCACGGTCTGCATCCGCCCTTTTTTCAAGTACTATACTTAAAAACGATAAATTCTAGATATCGACATGTGGGTAGGTATCAAAAGAACTGAAATTTTACGTAGAATCCAAAAATGTAATAAAAATAGATTTTACGTCGATTCGACCTTTTGGATTCGGATTTTGTAACTAGAGCATTTATTTGCGTTAAATTGTTTGCGATTTTTCCCCTTGATCTCTCAGTTTAAAAAGAGTCAAGGTTTCAAGAACATTGCACCAAACAAATATTACTCATAAGTCATAACAGCCATAACTAGTTTTTATTTTGTCGATTGTAATACGGCTAGCTTTTAGTAATCTTCTCACACGTTCGTCAATGAATTATTTGTTCCAAATTGTATCCCCATTGTCTGGTTTTGGTTTTGAATTACCCGTTTGAAATAGATCGCATAGGTTACTTTTGCAACTTTGCAAATTAGGCGCGGCTTGGTAAAAAAAGCTGACTTTACAGAATTCTGAAGCTCAGCATACAGCCTTGAAAAGCTCGGTGACCCAATAAAAATTAAAATGACTTAATGTTCACACAGGGAATTATTTTCCCATTTAATAAAAAACAAAAGAATTGGTCAACAAATTACTTGCAGCGGAACTGCCGATGCAACTTAATTTTTCTCATGAGCATTTCTATTCCTATAAGAATTTATAGAAAAATTGGATTCTACTTACCGTTAAACAAGGTTACTACGCTAATACTGATTTGAACGTAGACCTATCTCCGTTGAGAATTTAATGTGCGGCAACTCGCAATGATTTATTGAGGGAACGACCATTAAAAACAGCAACATCGTACCTCAACGAAAATTTCACATGCACCTGAATGTGTAAGGGGTGTAGAAAATAAAAACTGATAGCTACACGGACTTGAGAGGTCTAATTTTTATAAATTTTTAATGCAGACAAAAACATGATATAGCCTAATAAATACGCAACAAATACAAATGTAGAATAAACAGTGGATAACAAAAAAACTATTCATTAAGAGATAATATAAGGAACGATATAGGAATATTTAATGATATGGGCAAACTCCCCGTGTCCTGATTAGCAACAGAATACCTTTTAGCTCATTAAACCACGCGCCGCGTGCAACCTATAGAAAGTACGAGAAGTACGGAACTTCAAACCTTCTAAATATCAACCGGTAGCTACACGGTCCTAGAGAGCCTAAATTTGTTTAGATTTTTGGTATGTACAAAGATAAGGAAAACTATAAAACTAGATATAACTTAACAAATGCCTAACAAATATAAATAATGGGTAACAAAATAGATTATTAAGAGATAACGATATAGGAACATTAAATCACTATCATAATACCGAGGAACTTCTCTTCTGTCCGGATTAGGAACAGAATAATAGTTTCTTAAGCCAGGCACCATGTGAAACCTATAGAAAGTACGAAGAGCAAAGATTTAATAGTCATGACCTCCTCGCAATTGTGCTATATTCAAAAAACTACCTGGTTTTCAATACAAAAATGTTTCAGTCGTAAATTCTTGAAACACCAGCATGTTTTTCAAAATAGCACAATCTCCGAAATTGGCCCATATGAATAAAAGGGAGCATAGGCTTATACATACTTGCAAAATTCAAAGTAAATACCTTCGTCCCGCCCCCCTGCTCAGCAGCGAAGCTAAGTCGCCCAGTGTGAAGGAACACTTACGAGTATTTACTTAGAATTTTGCAAGTATAAGCATATGCTCCCTTTTATTCATATGGGCCATTGTGTGTGCGCATCAAACTCAAACTTCTTCGAAGAAATTTTCAGACTTTAGAATTAAAAACCGACTCAGAATTGTAAGTGCATTGGTTTTTATCGCTTTCTAATTAAAAGAAAATTTTGAGTTTGACTTCCATCCATAAATAACTTAGTGCTAGGACTAGGGATTGGGGAAATTTAGTAAACGAAACGTGATCCAGTTCGGTGGTTTGCAGAAGCCTTGTTTTTGCAAACAAAATTGTATACAGAACCTGCGAATATTACTTATTTATTAAAGATCTCACGTGAGAAAGTGTAATCCAAGTAAGCTAAAATCTTCTGTGGAAACTTGCCATGTTAGAAGATGCACATAAAGGATTCTTCGCCGTCCCTGACATCGCTTCTCCTGGCTGACAATCACAAATCTTACCAATGAATGACTGGTCTAAAATACTCACACCTACAATAATTAAACGAGTGCTATAGTCCCAAAACTAGAAAAGCGAAAACGTAATTCCAAAACGGTGATTGAAGACGCCATTGATGAACTGGACTATCCGGTAAAATAAGGATTCTTAGTTTGAAACACGAACGAATACATTTCCTGAAGTTTTCAGTTTCGACTATAAAAAATAACTGTAGTTTTCATTTTGCTGTAATTTTTTAACAACGCCTGCATATACATTTGCGAAACGCGTAATCTTCACAACGATGCTGTACCAAATCGATTTCTGCATTAAAAAAAACGTCAACATTAATAACGGAGCGTCAACGAAGATGGCAGTATGACGTACCTAATCACGTCAGCAAAGAAAATTGGATTTCCAATTTTACTTCGAAGTAAACAGAATAAATAATATAAAAGACAGCTCTAAGAAATAAAATAAGCAGACGCGTCCGTCAACCCCGTGAATTTCAAACGTGAATAATTAACCGAGATGCTCCCTCGGACACTTTTGGGAAAATGCAAAGAATGTCCAACAAATAAAGAGAGGAGTGCCTACTTTTCCGTAGTCGAGAATAAAGTTTAGTACGAAGTATTTATTAGTCGATGGGGATAAATGACAAATCTGCAAATCTTACCTTAATTCTTTTATCCGATCCTGTCTTCTTTAAGGGTGGCCGATCTGCAGGTGACTGACTCTTTTCCACTTTTCCTTGCGATAGTTTGCGTAATGGCGGCGGTAACCATTTTCGGCTGTAACAAAAAATTGAGCATTAGTGACGTATAGACGGATCTCACGGATTAAATACCGCTTTATGTTAGGGCACGCACAGCCTCCCCAAAAGAAGTCTTTTATTTTCCCCATTTTTACCATTACAGCGGACCGACTTTACACTACACTTTAGTTACTATTATCACGAGCACATGACATGCCTTATTACTGCCAAAGATAAGATTACGAAAAGCAGTGGAAGCGAGGGTTCCTTGTAGAGATTACGCAATTATTACTAGTTTCCCACGAACTGCTTGCTACACCTTCAGTTCAATATTTACTTTTGTGGTGTCTCGCGGATATTTAGTTCTGGTGACTAATGCAATACCTAAAAATAATACAGTAATTACCTCGTAATGACACGAGAAAGTTCAGGTTTACCGCTCTAAGCTACACAAATCAGTAATTTTCCCAAAATCTCCGCAGACAACTCGATCGCCTACACTCAACTGATCTGTCCCCAAAAGATCTCGACGAAGTGCAATCTTATTTTATCAACTTTCAAACCAACTCCGAAATTCAAGGCTACATATTGTTTTTATGTACGGTGAGATAAGATAAGTAGGTACCTATGCCTTAAGGTATCTATGTTTACGTGGAAGCGGCAACGAAAACACGCGTTTCGAACATGCTTTGAATACAAAAACTATCAAAACATTCGTGAGAACGACAAGAAACATTAAATCCCCGAATCTCCCAATTAAAATTCGTACTGGCAAAAAAAGTAAAAATAAAATCAGTGGTCCCGGGTGTCGAAATCGCTTTCCCAGGGATCGACATAAACGAAAACTGATTTTGGGGGTGGACAAGGTCAAAAAATCAACGCCTGTTAAAGATACTGTATCATTCGAGTTACATTCGCCAACTTGTTATATGAATGACTAATAATTTAGTAGGAAGTATCATTGTTGTACTTTGAAACAAGATACAAAGAAGCGCATATGATTTTCAGTAGGGGAATTTTTTTCACTCGGCTCGTATTCGTAAACCAAATTTTTAATCCGGCTCATATCCAATAGCACTGCTTCTTGAACTCGTAGAAATCGATTGGCGAAGGTTCGAAATCGCGATTTCTTTTCGTTCTCGTGTTAGACGAGTAACAGACGCACAGACGGACAAAACCATCACATAAAAACTCAACAAGTCGATAGGCGTGCACAAGTTCGTACAAGACGAAAAACTCTGCTCAGATTTTTATATGAATTTGGCTAGGCGGGTCTGAGGTATCAGTTTATGTTGGAAAAGGGGTTTCTGACCCACAATGGTTTGGAAAGCCTTGATTTAGATTGGCGCTCTGCGATTTTATGCTTCTTCAACAAAAATTGTTTGTCAGTTTCTGTTAAGCAGGCCTTCTACGCGCATTCATTTCGTCGAACTTTGAATTAACGCCATGTTTGATGTCTTTGAACTTGGTCCGTTTACAGAAATGAATGCACGTGTAAGGCCCACTTTATTGTATAAATGCCAAAGTAAAAATGCAAACATCCAATATTAGATTATTTTGATTTCAAACTATTCATGGCAAGTTCCAAACTTTAACATGGAGCAGAACATGGTTGTCGCAAAAATAAGCAATTGGAAGTGCCATTGGTCTGTGGGACCCCCACTAGTGAATGTTATTTTCTTGTGTTGTTTTCTTTTCATTAAAGTTACGATTGCTATGAACTACGAAAAAGAATAAGCGCTTAAAACAATCTTCCCCGGATATTGGCCCGATGATTTTTGTAAATCGAAGGACCATGAATTTTTTTTTTAGTTAACTAACAAATGGAATTACTTGCGAAATATAACAAGAAACGTAACTCTATAATAGGCCGTTGGCACTCGGATTAATAAAAATCATTCATTTTGTTCAAATAGAAGCCTGAAAAAAGTTCAAACTTTAATAAATCGATTTGCAAAATCATTTTTGGTTGTCTCGAAAATAAGTTCCAAAGCCAAAAGCTGATTTCTCGCGAACTATTCATCGGATTTGAACGTATTTTTTAAATGTACGTCTTTCGGAGAGCTTTCCTATCGCCTATTATAAAGTTACATTTCTTGTTATTTTTCGGAAATTATTCCATTTGTTAACTAAGAAAATTTGCTGCAATAGCTTCTGTGGTTACAACGCTACCTGTTACTACGAGAACAAATGTTTGGAACATCTTCATAATTTTTTTAGTAGATCGAAACATGGAATAAAAAATGTGGGTTTCTATGTAAAATTACAAAGTTGTCCGCCTACCCCCGCAAAAGTGAGGATTGGGTGGTCCAATTTTCGGTTTATTCGATAGAGAACAATCCCTTGGCTATTTGTTAAACATTATATGTAATGAAGTTCTCCATTTTTTTGGTTCGTTGAGATTCTTTGAAATATTAAAAGGAACCACAAATGTTTATTGTTTCTATAAAGCAATCGATTTCGGGTTAACCACCCATCATCAGGCTATGCGTCATTTGATATATATAAAATGCAGCGACATTGAGTTGAATAAAATTGGATAAAAAGTATAAATAAAATTACATTAATGAAGACAGTAGGTACATCGAGAACATCTTGACTAGGAGTACATCTTATTTGGATGCAATTATAAAATTTAGTTCTTAAGAGCACATGTTGAAATTTGGTTATTACTTATGACTCATTAATGTAATTTTATTTATACTTTTTATCCAATTTTATTCAACTCAATGTCGCTGCATTTTATATATATCAAATGACGCATAGCCTGATGATGGGTGGTTAACCCGAAATCGATTGCTTTATAGAAACAATAAACATTTGTGGTTCCTTTTAATATTTCAAAGAATTGTTAAACATTGTTGACCCCTGAGAATTAAAACGAGTAGACCAGTGGTCTGAGCCATCCTGTATAACACGGTCACATGGAAGAGTTGTTTCATTATATGTTGCATCATCCATTGTTATATTTGTTGTTCTCCAGACAGTTATACGGAATAGATCATCAAAACCTTGTAACAAATCCAGGTGCTGATACAGTGGAGAGGAACGTAATAAGTAAGTTAGCTTAAGGCCCACAAGTCGTTCAACAAGAAAAAAAGCGCTGAGTGGGTATTAACCAACTCAAGCCTAGTACATATGAAGGTACAAGTAACAATTCCACCATCAATGCCGTCAATGAAGCGCCAAAGAATATCGACGAATTGATTTCGGTAAATTGCCTTCCCTTCCAGAATGACATCTACAAATTTGGCAAGGGCATCTAGTAAAGTTGGCGTTGGAGAGAAATCGTTATTAAATCTGAAAGGTGTCTCGGTCTTGGACCATCAATTCCCCCAGAAGAACTGCTAGGGAAAGAGCTTTCTTTATGGTTTTATAGGATGCTTTGATTAGTGGAAAATAGTCTTTTCCGTCCAAAAGATCAATATTCCCGCATTCTAAAATACCACGAGTGAAATGAACACAATGATTCACGTTGTGCAAAGTTCGCTGTGAATCATCATAAGAAACATGTGCTGCATTTAGACTTTCAAGACCTTCCTCTGTACTATTTTCCACCATAAATACACGTAGCAAAGTAGTAGGAAAAACGATGCAGAAATGCAGAATGTCAAAGAACAAAATGTTTACGCGATAAATGGTTTTTAATGTAAACATTAACTAAAAATAGACGAAATATTGACATCCGATTCATTTTATTTTCGGATGCATGATCAGATAATGTTTAATTTCAATGTCATTGATTTTAAGGGTCTTCTTTTCCATATTTATAAGCGCAACTACAACTATTTTTAGTCTTTACTTATTTTTATGCAATCGTATTGCGAAAAGTACTTTATTTTCCACATGCAAAAATGTGCGAAATGATTTAAGGCACACTTCTGGAGTCTAAAACTTATCTAGTAAATGTAGGGTGGTCAAACATCTAGAAACAGGGACCCCATGCCCAGATCAAATTACTTTGTAACCTGTAGCTTGAACACTATTCATAACGATCTCCCTTTCGTGTCACCGTATGTAAATGAAATGGCGTTTTTCTTTATTGTCGCACGCAACTACCGACGACCTTTTTGTTCTTAACAAAAGCGGACAAACCAGCGTAAATACGTCACGCTGTGTAGATAAATCTAAACATTTTGTCCCGTGTATTTTATCAGTAGCCTTGTTCTGCCAAATCTGGTAGCGTATTCATAAGAAGCCGACAGAACGATAACAACTTAAAAACTTAAAAAATATTGTGATGAAAATTCGTGACTCATAATAAACGACCACGGTGGGAAAGGTGCGTCATACAAGAGTTGCAATTACTCTAATTGCTTGCCTTTCCTTTCCCAAATCAATAAAGCCGAAATAGTGCGCCTTTTATTTGCCTGCGCCTTTCATTTTCAATTGTGCGAGGTTCGCGTGGGTTCAGTGCGGTATGAATTTCTTAATTAGATGTCGAGTCTGTTTTCCACACTCTCGACTCTCGAGCAAATTCAACCTAATATAACCACTGACCTAAGTATTACTAATTGGCATTCAATTTATCAATTTTCAAGAATACAAATTTATTAAACATACCTGAGTAATAATAATAATAATAATAATAATAATATATATTAATTCCCAAGACAAATTTTGAATTGTATAGGATACGTCAGACACAAAAAAATACAATTAAATACAATTTAAAAATGTTGGTCATACACAATACAATGGATAAAAAAGAAAGAATGCAATATAAATTACACTAGAGATCCGCAATTTTTATCAATACAATTTAGAAATTCATCAATTGTATATGGTGCATTGACTAGAAGAAATTTTTTATAAGAAGATTTAAAGCACTTTATTGTTCCCTGACTTCTAAGTGTACTTGGAAGAGCATTAAATAATTTAATGCCCATTGACGTGGGAGAATTATGGGCAAGTTTAAGCCTTGTTAAAGGGATGATAAATTGTTGTTTATTGCGCGTGTTGTAATTATGAAAACTGCTATGGCGTAAGAAATTTTGCTGATTATGGAAAATAAAAGTTAACAATTCAAGTATATAGAGTGATGAAAGTGTAAGAATATTCAATTTTTTAAATATCGGGCGACACGAATCAAATTTCTTACTACCTGCAATACACCGGACTATTCGTTTTTGTACCAGAAAAACATTTTTTGTCGCGCTTGACGAGCCCCAGACAATTATTCCATACGACAATCTGGATTGAATTTGAGCATAGTAATAATTTAGAGTATGGTTCACATCCATTAATTCTTTAAGATTCCGTATCTGGTAGCAGTAAGTGTTTAGTCTTTTAATAAGATTTTCGCAGTGACATTTTCAATTTAAGTTTTCATCTAAATAGATCCCCAGAAACTTCCCAGTGCCTAGAATATTAATGTTTTTGTTGCTTGAGTCAGACAAATGGTTATTTCCAAAAGTTGTAAACGGTAGGAAAAATGTTTTATCGTGATTTAAGAATAATTTGTTAAAATTAAACAAATTACTTAGCTTATTTAGAATCTCAACAGCTTTTGGATATATATTTTCTTGCTTCTTTCCGGATATTAATGCCGTCGTATCATCCGCATATAAAACCAAGCAATTTAAAAACATGACAATATCATTAATAAATAATAAAAACAAAATAGGTCCAAAAACAGATCCTTGTGGAACCCCCATATTAACAGGCAAACCTGTGGATAAAAATTTTGCAATAGTGGAACCGGTTTTAAATTTAATTTCTACTTGTTGACACCTTCCAGAGAGATATGATGAAAACCAATTGGCAACAACGCCTCTGATACCGTAAGTATTTAATTTTTCCAACAGTAACAAGTGATCAACAGTATCAAAAGCCCTGCTGAGGTCACAATATATAGCAAGGACATTCTGTTTTTTATCAAGAAGTGAAATGATGTCGTTAACAAAGGAGTTAATGGCAGTAATTGTCGATTTCCCATTGCAGAACCCGTGTTGTTTATTACTTACAATGTTATATTTAACAAGGTGACTATTTAGCCTCTCTAACATGGCTTTTGCCAGCGCCGAGCTAACAGAAATTGGTCTGTAATTCGAACAATCTCGAGAGCAACCTTTTTTGTGAACGGGATGTACGGTTGACAGCTTAAGTTCTTTCGGGAAGACCCCGTTTGAAAAAGACATATTGACTAAATGTGTGACAGGTTTTATTATAATATGCAAACTTGACCTAAGCAAAGAATTCGGTATACCATCGGGGCCCGAGGAATGTTTATTTTTTATGCTTTTTTTTAAACAATTTAATAATTCCGTTTCACTAAAAGGCAGTGCACACATACTTTCGCGAATAGTTATATTAGACTCAAAGTTGCTAGTCGAATAAATGTTTCTTTTTATAGAACGTTGAATATTTTGAGGGCCATTAATACAATTCTCATTAAAAGTATTTGCAATTGTTTGAGGATCGTCAATGATTGTTTCTGAATTTTTAAGAGTGATATTTTTGTGCGACTTTTCATTATTGTTAAGTATAGATATAAGGCTCCATACTGTTTTATTTTTATTGTCGGAGGATTTGATTAAGTTACCATAAAACGATTTCTTACAATTCATAATGTATTGCCGGTATTTATATTTGTCTGTTAAATAAAGTTTTTTAAGCGCGGATACATTTTTTGGAGGTGGTAAATGTTTTTAAGATGAGTGATCCGAAAGTTGTGCGGACAGTTTGAATTTGCCGCACCATGTTCAAGACACAGTTGCACTCGACGGGTCATGTTTTCAAATTCTAACTGTCTGCGGTCATTTTGAATCACCCGGTATATAGGTTAACAAAAAAAGGATTCAATGGTCTGTGCCACAATTCAAATGCCAAAGAATGGAAAAAATTATTATTGAAGAAATGTGGTGACAGGGATTAAAGATAACTCTCGTGATGATCCCAACATAAACGTGCAATGCAAATGCATGTTTAACTTTGACGTTTGATTTGTGAAAAATACTGTATAAATAGGGAGTAAAATAAAGATGGTGGTCATTCAGTCAAGCACTCCTAGATTATGAACAATCTGGACCAATCTAAAAATGTTTTTTAAATTGTAGATCATCAGAGATTGTATTCTTTATTTTCTGCCAAAAAAATAAATCGCCCCACAAACTATTTTAAAATACCGCGGGTGGAATGTACGCAATGAATCACTACGTGCAAAGTTCACTGTGAATCAGAAAACCATCTGCTGGATTTAAACCTTCGCCTGCACTATATCCTTTACTATTAATACGCGTATCAGACTAGTAGGAGGCAAAATCTCAAAAGAACAAAAATGTTTATGCGATAAATGGTTTATAATGTAAACATTAGCTAAAAATAAATGAAATATTGACATCGGATTAATTTTAGTTTCGAAAGCATGATCAGATCAGTATTTAATTTTAATGTCAAAACTTAATTAGAGGTTTTCTTTTTCCATTTGCATCTAACTTTCAACTATTTTTAGATTGCCTTTAGTTTGATGCTATCGCATCGTATGTAGCGGAGCAGAAATTATTGAAAATTCACAAGAATCGTGCACTTTGTGCCAAGTCTTTGAAATTTGGTACAATCGACACCATCGCAAGCAACTTGTGCGTGACCTCTGCACATCTTTATTTTCCGCAGTTATAACAGTCTTTTAGGGATAAAAAAAAGTTAATTAGTAAGTATCTACTTATCTAGTACATACAGGGTGGCCAAGCACCAAATCCACCTCTTCCCCAAACTCGTAATCCAACTCTTACATTTTAAATCTAGACATTTAGAGATTATGGCGTGAATGTTAAAATTTGATGAATTGAGCTTTGCCATTAATTTTTGACATTATTGGCTAAGAAAGCCCAATACTTGTAATTGAAGCCGTAAGAAACCTTAAGTCTTGTCGTCTTGATTTTTGACTCTTTAAGTTTGAAGTTTCATAAACCCTAACCGAAAAATTTGAAACTCGAAATTCAAAGGTTACATTTTTTAAAGTTTTAACATAATCCTAATTAAAATTTGGAGATTGACACCACACTTTAAAACCTAAAGTTCAATCTTCAAAATATTAATTGAAACTTGAAAATTAAAAGATTGCAATTTGAATTTTAGTATGTAAAGAAGTTTAAAACTTGAAGTGTAAATGGATAAGTATAAGGCGTAGAGATAGTACTTCATCATTTTAAATTTACTTGTACACTTTCTTGTTTTGGGATATCCATTTTATACTTGAAGCATGACAGAGTTTGGAATGAAGCAATATTGGACAATGGCAAGTTAAAGTTTGAAGCCCAGTTTTTGCTACCAAATGTCTAAATTTGAATCTTGACGTTTAAAGTAAATAGTGAAGCTTGAATTTTAATATTTAAAACTTAAAGTTTGACCAGTACCTTCCATAAGACCCCAGCAAATCTTAAGTGTAACCTGCAATCATTGTGAAGAAAGTGAAGAGGGACAGGGGGAGATATAACATGACCCTTATAGGTCCGGGGAAAGAATTGACCTGTGCCTGTCGTAAAAGGTGACTCAAGTAACTCCCGGTATAAGCAATCAACTCCTCTCAACTGCCAACGGCTCCATGGCGGAAGAGCGGTTGGAAAAATGGCACCCTTTTGTCCTTGTAGAGAGAAATCTCTCTAAAAGGCGGATGAACAACTAAAGTCAACGGCATATATTGCAGAAGACAGCGGGAAACCACTGCATTAAAGATCTGTTGATATCCCAAGTGGACAGTGTAGGAAAGGAGGCGGTTACGAGGTTGGAAAATACGGACTAGGAGAAAGGAATGAAAGAGGTATATTGGCAGAAAGTATATATAAAAACGGAGGAGCTAATCTATTTAGCGCCCACATTCTCTTAGCTGCAGATTTAGAGATAAGAGTGAGGAAAACTGCTGATTGTAGAAAACGGAATTGGGAAAACTTGAAAGAAAGGACGAAGTAAGGATGTAAAATGGAAAGAGAAATAAAAGCTTGGGACGGAAGAGAAACATTGGAAGAGGATAAAGGAAGGTGTAATATAAATTAGCAAAGAGCGGATCGGGTTTCAGCAAGGGGCGAAGAATAAAGAAACCGTGGATAACAACAAAAATGATAAATAAGATCAAAGATGGAGGAAAGGAGGAAGACTTTAAGAATTTAATAACATGATTTGGTATATAACAAAATTTAAGAAGAATACGATGGATAGGGAGAAAAAAGATGGAACTATGACAGGGATAGAAGTCATAGAGGAGAATCTAGGAGAGAAACAGTTTGGTCTGGGAAGAGGAATCGGCACGAGAGGCGCAATAGGTGTGGTGAGAACGATCGGAGAAAGATATTAGGAAATAGGATTCGATTGGGTACAGAAATTGTTGGAAAAACTAGAGAGGAAGGGTGGGAACGGCGACTAATACGAAACTTATACAGTGTGTCCCAGGTAGAACGCACCATGGGGAAACGACAATGTATTTTTTCGCAAAGGACCCACGACGCCTTTGAAATTAGCGTTCAACGTACTACTCTAATCTCTTTCTAGCATCGGGCAAGCGCAATAACGTACGTTGAACACTAACTTCAAATAACGGCCGATCAAAAATGAGTGACGGTCGAGTCGCCTTTGGAAGTTCAAGTTTCCCATGTAAACAAAAATTCCAAAGGTGACTAGACAACAACTCATTCTTGGTCGCAAAGGCCTCGTGGATCCTTTGCGAATAAAATACATTAATTCTGTTTGCCTATTGGTGCGTTCAACCGGGGACACGCGGTATATGGAACAAAAGGCAAAAATCAGGGTCGGCTGTAAACAAACGAATTGGTATGTCATCGAAAGAGAAGTTAGACACGGATGCCGTTTATCATCCACTTTTGTTTATTTGATATGTAGAAGTGGAAATGTGTTGGAAAAGGGGAAAATATAGTATGGACATCGGAGGGAAGAAGATGATGGTATAATTGTACTTGTTTAGAGTGAAAAAGAACTAGAGATATTGTTAGAAAGGATAGATGACATGAAAAGGACACATAAACACAGAAGAGCAAAACAAAAGTTATGAAAGTGGGAGTGCAGGAGGATATTCAAGTCATGGTAGCAGGTAGATGTGGTGGGGATAGAGCAAGTGGAAAGATATAAGTATTTAAGTACAGAGATAACACAAGGTTGGAAAAGCGAAAGAGAAATTCAGATCAGGATAACGCAAAACAAGTATTTAATAGTGACATGCGAATTTTATGCACCATTACTAATTAATGACTGCTTGTCGCTTGGTGTTTCCCCAGATCATCTAAACACACAACGAACAGGCACAAATAAGCACGCACTTCGAAAATGAAAGGATAGATCAACAATTCAAGCTGTCTTGCAACTACAAGATTTCGTCTATACCACCTTCGAAAGTCACGATCTGATATCGGCCCAATTATACAACTTAGTTCGACTCCCTATGCTATAGGTACTCGCAAAATCGTTAGCAAATCGTAATCGTAAATACCCTTAGTTCCGACGCTCTGATAGTGACAAAGGGTGTACCACAAGGGCCTGTCCTTGGGCCCACTTTATTTTTATTATACGCAAATGACATAATTCATTAGCATCTAAAACTATCAATCCAGGGAGGCTGTTAAAAAATTTTCCTTTCCTCAATTAGTCACATTTACCGGCGATTGTGAATAATAACCGCATCAATCACTTCGACCTAACATATAAGACACAACATGACCTTGCGCACGACACCCGTACCAAAGACTTAATCAACATAAAACCATAGTGTAAGAATACACTATGAAAAAACGTAGGAGTAGGAATTCAACCATCACGGTTTCAAATTGTTTAATCATCTACCTGACACGATAAGGATTGCCTCTTCAAACAAATTCAAAATTTATGTTATAAATATCTTGCTAACTGGTAGGTGGCTTTTATTCGATCGATGAATTTTTGTCCTCCAAACTGTGATGTTAATTTTAATTTGTTTTATTTTTAGTTGCGACAAGTGTAAATACAGTAATGTACTTTTAGCACAAATATTATTATCTATTATCTGTAAGATGGCAATTCAGTTAAGCAAAAGAGATTGGGAAAATGTTTTGTAGGAAGTGTTGGTTGGAAGTAGATATGGAGAAGAATGATGAACATCAAAAGGGCTGATAAGATAAGTAATATAAAAGTATTAAGTAGAAATGGAGAGGAAAATGAACTGGTTCGTACATAAAAGAACTGTTTGTGGAAGGAAATAATCGAGGGAACTGTTCAAGGAGAAAGGAAAAGAGGAAGAAGAAGAAGGAAATTGGTTGACGACCTGAAGGAAGGAGAAGATGAATACGAAGGAGGATAAAGAGTTGTGGAGAAGAGCCATCAAGGACCTGCATTATCAGAAAACCAATGATAATGATGATGTTTGTTACATAGAAGAATTTGTATTGTTTGCTAAATGTCGTCCATAGTGTTGATGGAGCACATTGATCGAATTTTATAACAAGTGAATTGGCAAGTACAAGTAAATTAATTATAAATTAAAATGGTGGACAATATTAACTCGGTACCGTTTAAAACGGAAATTCCTGCTTGAATTGCAGTTATCTTGACAAAAATGTAGGTCCATAGAAAATTTTTTGATAGTGGCAGTGAAATGGAAATAAATGAACATACCTCTCGACTCAAGGAGTACCTAAATCCATGGGACATTTTTAATTAATTCGAAAAGCACATCCGTTCACTCACTACAAAGTCACGTAACTGTGAATGGTGAAATTTACAACCGGACATATAAGGCGTTCAAGATAATAGACCCAATTATTCTGTTTACAATGAAATTGATAAGGGACGACTTTGAACTGGAACGTTGCTCCTCCTCTTAATTTTATTGTTACACTTAGTACACACGCTTCCCCGGCTTTCCTCGCTAAATACTGCAAGACCGTCGATACGAAAAACCATCCCCTCGAATCCTATCAACGCGCTGAAAAGGATACTTCCTCCTATACATGCCTAAGTGCCCGTCTTTTGTGTATCAAAACCGCAAATTCGCCGGCCTGGACAAACGGTTCCGATATCGCTAGATCGACAAACTGAGCAACGTAGTAAAGAAAATTTTCCGTGTCACGACGGCGATAGGAAAAACTAGTTCAAGGTTGGCGTGCGTTGGAGATAAAACTGGAAAGTAAACAGTATATAAACGCGTTTGCGAAAGGCCGTTTTAGTTATTTATAAAAGTTTATTTCAATCAAATTTCCGACGAGAGTCGATCGGACGCAATCAATTTTGAAAGAAGCCCCAATACTGTTTCATTACGGTTTTCGCTGCAATGGACGAAACGCTACGGGTAATTATGCAATAATCTAGAAAACTGAAGAGAAAATTGTCGTTTCACTAACGTTCGAATTTTGAACTTTTCGTGTTGGACACGGTGTACGGTAGAGAAAAGTCCTCTTCCATTTTTATTTAAGGAACTAACAGTGCTACAACTCATTTACGTTGGCAATGAAACATTGCACACGATGTTCTAATGGGTAATCTCCTGTCACGTTTTCATTACTGCAGAAAATAAACCAAAACCCCTCTACGCTGTAAGGAATAAGCTGCGGGAAATTGGGTGGAAAAACTTGTACGTTCGAGAAAAACGAATTCAATTTTCTCGAAGCAGTTCGTCGTTTCTTTTCGATGTATTATTGCGTTAATAAAATTTTTGGAAGATTCGGGGCCTACGTGTAGCTGTATGGCAGTTAACATGAAAATTACTCACAAACTACCGCCTCGTAATTTATTATTAGTACGCAACTAATCTTATTCGTTATTTTGAACGAGAAAGTTTCATTTCACAGGGAGATGCGGATGCATTAAATATTAGCCTGCGAACAGTGACTCCTATTTTACAAATTTTTAAAACGGGCATACTACTAAAAGTCCTAAAAATGCAACGTAAAAAACCCGTCAGCGATGTTGATGGTTTCACACAAGCAGTTTCGAATTAAACCGGAAGTGATCAATGTGCAATTTGACAAATGTTTCTCACCAAACAAAAGAGGCATTGCGGTGACCGTCTTATCTACAACGCACTGTATAGATTTTTGAGGTTCGACTACAATAATTGAGTAAAAAAATTTTAATTTGTGCTAAAAATCCTTAGGCGCGTGTCACTGATGAGTTTTCGTTTTACATAAATTTATTTGCGCATTTATTAAAACTTTTAATGAAATTTTACCGAACATTTGAAAAACAAAGCTGTCAAAATTGTCTGCGTGCAAATCTGCAGATAATGACGTGTCAAGTAATTAAAGATTGAGCGCGTGCAGCATAATGACAGTATTAACAATTTGTATTACAAATGAACGCGAAAATCTAATTAAGCGACTGAAGCAAACCGCCATGCAAATTGGGCGACTGTAATTAAATGGCGAAATAATCTAACCAAACCGAATGTAAATAAGAAACAAAACACAGACCAGAAAACTAATTATTATTTGTCCCACTTTGTACTAAATCCCCGTTCAGCCTCAATTACCAGCGAGTGGCTCTTAACAAAATTATTTTTTCCCCGCAAATACGCCAAAAAAATTATACCATGTGCTTAAAACGTTTAAAAGCTCGATCAATCCCTACAATTAATTCAATTCCTACTGCAATGTAATTATTGTTTGCAGGGCGGTATTGAATGTGTTTTCTAGGCAAAGCGAGACAATAAACGATCATGAAAAACATATTATATTGTATTATTGTATTATTTATATTATTATTGTATATTATATTGTATATTATATTATTGGATCCGTGAGAGAAATTCTTTAATACCAACTGTCATTCGAAAACTTTGAAAACGCACAGAGGGAGATGAATAAATAATTTTCCATTTTCGCATGCATTATAAATGGGACCGTATAAACTTACCCGCTGAACCCTCGCCTCTTATTAACAGGTGAGGATGTGTTAATTGTTCCTGAACTGTCGCTGGCCGCTGCATCTGTAAAGAAAAACAAACAGTTAGTAATTGCCAAACTTTTTACGTGGCGTACTTTTTAAGTGCAACGATACCAGAATAAAGGAGCGCGTATTTAAACTGATAAATTCTAATTTTACGCCATGAAAAGTATTCAGTGATAATGAAAGTATAATCTAACAAAGAAGGCAAAGAAAGTAGAATACGAAGTTTTAGAAATAGTCTTGGGTAAAGACTATTTTAATGAGCACGAAAAAATTTTTCCCCAACCAGTGGTTCACAAACTGTGGATACTAATTTTGTTATTTTAAATGGAAGAATATTTTTTTTCATTTCTTTATTCGATAGAGAATTGTATTCTGAATTCAGTAATATAAAATTTGTACTTTCTGGAATAATAATTGTTATGAAAAAAGGCAGGTTTAGATTTATTTCGTTATAGGGAAAATAAGTGTGCCATGGACGAAATAAGTTGAAGATGAATTGCGATTTTAGAGTGCTGTGCCCGAAACAATCGCACATTTATGTTGTTTACCACTGTCAATTGCTATTATTGAATTATTATTGTAGTGTGAATATTAAATAAGTTCAATTTATTAGAAACATGCGTAATTTTACTCATAGTGAACGAGTTGATATGTACGAAGTGTACATTTTAGCAAGAAAAAATAGTTTCCTCGGAAAAAGAAGTACCATCACATAAATATTTTCGATGATGAGAAGCCAGATTACGTGCTAATACAACTGCACTTATTGGAAAATCGAGAACAACAATAAATAATGATATATTGAAATAGATATTTGGGCCTATTTTGAAGCAAATCCAAGGGTAATGATTAGAATGGCTGCTACCGAGTACCACTGTAATGTAAAAAGAGTACATAAGATTTTAAAAAGGAATAAATACAGACCATTTAAACTAAAAAATGTCTAAACATGTTCACTGTAAGAAATAATCATTATTGGAGTACCGAGATAATTGTGCGTGAGAGAGGATTTCATAGAAAATGGTGTGTTATTTTGAAAATAAAAGATTTTTTCATATGTAACTAAGGCTAGTACTATAAGGTTCTCTCAGAGGTAATCGGTATTTACAATTTTTAAGAGACGTGTCAGCAAATATGTACCTAAATGATGCGCCCTTAAATGTTACAAGAGATTTATATTATCAATACGCTGCCCACAATGTGCAATCAGTGGATTAGTACTAACGGCCCTATTTCATGGTCCGATTCATTCGATTTTTATATATGGGACTATTTAAAGGATAAAATTTACAATAATTTGTATCCAGATTTACAGCGTAAAAAAACGGCATAGAACATGTTTTAAATAATATGAATGTCCGGCCGTTAAGAAGTAATTTGTTACGAAGAATTGTTTTTCACATTCATTTGTATCGTCCATAGTAGTAAACTTATGTAAACGGATATAAAACCAAACAAGCATTTTTCTCATAAAAACTGTTATCCAGGGGAATACAAATATTATATCACTGAATTCAAAATAAAATTCTCTGTCGAATAAAGAAATAAAAAAATATAGTTCCATTTAAAGAACAAAGTTGGTATCCACAGATTGAGAACCACTGGTTAACAAACAATTTTTTTTCGTGACGATTAAAATAGTCTTGTAAAATAGAAATTTCTGTAAATTACCAGTAAAGAACAATAACATTTTCCATTACAGTTTTATATTTCTTATTCTAATCGATTTTAGTAGTCAAATGAATCTACTTTTGATGTATATTATTATCGACTGACTTTGGCATATTATGTACGCATTGTAATCCGTTACATTAGGGGGAAATAAAAGCGAAGTAATGGAAAATATGAATAGTTCTAAACTTGTCAAAAGTGCGACATTTTTTGTTATATTGAAAGAAACCCAATTTCGTCAAGTTTAATTTTTTTTTAATTCCGTTTAAGGGGCGGGAATCATGAAAAATTTTATATTACAGTGCTGTGTGCTGTGGATAACGAATAAAAATGCTGCGCCCCACGAAATTTTCTCTTATTTCCCCAAAATTTGTTCCATTTCCTGCATATTTCCCAGATAGTTCCTCGAAATTTTCTATATGAGAGACAAAAATTTCCCTAGTGATCAACCCTTCGAAGTTGGTCACGACTTATTCATTTCATTACATAAAAGATCGCTACGATTTCCCTTAGTTACCCTAACATTTCTAAGAATGCCTTAAATGTTCCCAACCGAAAATTTCTCCGAAATTATTAATAAGTAACGTTTGCTTCCCTTTAGAAACCGTTAATTTTCTTAGAATTTCCTTTAAATTCTTATTCCCTCAAAATTTTCTAATATTTCACGAGAATTTCCTCTAATTCCCCGACTTTTCCTATGAGGGATAACAATTTCCCTTCTGATCAACCTCTCGTAAAAGACATCTGAAAATTAGCTGCCGGAAGACCTGCTCCAAGAGAATTTTCCTGCGGAAAATACCATCGTAAGAAATTCGCTCCCGTTCCCCCATGTATATTCTCTCAGGCAGAAATTGGCCTACGGAAAATTCTCGCGGGGGGTACAACTCCGGAATTTTCGTCCCCAAGAAGAATCGCTCCAGGATTTCCTCTTTCGGGAACTTCAGTATATGATTTTACAGTTCCGAAAAGTACCTACTGTCGATGCCAGGCCAGTTCTCGTAAGAAGTGTACTGCACCATTAATTAGTTAACCCATCTCCCTATTTAAAAATAGGGGTTAAATCAATTTTTATTCTTGCATTTTTTTAAATCTCAAAAAATTGTTGACAGTATTTATATTCAGGCTGTGAATTTTCTCTCAGATGCAAAGAGTAAAACGCGACTAACAGTTAATGTCAAATGAAGCAGCCTCATCCGCCATATTACATTAGTGGAATTTTCCTGAGAGGGGGGGGTTAGAATTAATGTTATCTCTCATTGTATCCTAATTAAAGGTCTCAACGAAACGAACCGTTTTCTACCAACCACTGCCCTTCTTTCTGTCCTCTTATCAAAATACGGGGTGGAGGGGGAGGGGGGGGGGAGAGAGGGGAACTGGTACTTCATGGTACTCTAATGAATGGTCTCAACGAAGGGAATTAATTTGCAAGAAATATATCCATTGGTGATGTCAAAACAAAAGCTATTTCGGTTAAAAAAATGCGCGTTATCATTACAGTTACGTAACGTTAAAAGCCCAATTTTTTTAAATTAAGTTGTGTACCTGATTTGTTTATACAAGGTGCCAATAAAATTATATAAAACGGCAACGGGAAAAAGATTAAAGACAATTAAAGCGCGTTTTTGTTGTAAACCATATAAGGATTTTGTACATTTCCTGACTGCAACATTGGTAATTTTTACCATAAATAAACTAAATGAGAACTGATAAAGGTGTGGAACCTAAACCACGATAGTACCGATTTCAAATTCGTTAACCATCTTTCGAATGTCACTATTAACGCGTAACCAAATAAAGGCGTTCCACAATCCAATTTTCCAAAATGCTGCTACCCTTCCAAAGGAGAAAATCAGTTTTCCGTGGGAGCATCGATAAATGTAAGTTATTTGAATTTTGGATCTCAATCTCTGGTACCTGGATGATGGAACTATACCAGATCCACCAGACAGTATACTGGCAGAAATGATGACACTCAAGGAAAGGTTAAAAAAAATTCGCCTGTCAATAAATCCTTCAAAACGTAAGCTGTTCGTTTAAAACCATTTTCAATAAGAAGTCCTAGATCGATTCGAGTTAGTTGACCTATCTACTGAGAACAACTCCTCTATGCAACCGTACGAATTTGATCTCAACCATAGATCAAGATTAAAAGCATCATAAACTGTAGCTTTTACTCTTACATTCAGTCGACGTCCTTGACTGCGCCCACTGCGGGCGCAGTTGCGAAATCCAGGCAAAGAAGAAAAGGACTAAATATAAATCTATTATAAATATAAATCTATTAAACACGGAGAAAAATGATTTGTCATAAGAACAAAAAAATAAGTATATGCAGCTAATTTTCTTTGCACCTATATGGACTGCTAAAAGTTTTGCAGCAAGAGCAAAGAAAAAATGCTACCTATTTTTAGTTGATGTAACTAAATACGTTTTGCTTTTCCTACTAAAATCTGAAAGTACCTGTTACTAAACTATTTTGATTTCGTAACAAATAACTTTAGCTGCGGCTGCCAGTAAATTTAGTATCCAATAATCGATGAAATTTGCAATAGAACCAGTCCCATTTGTAGCCACTACTAACATATTGAAGTACCGGTCACTGAATCTCTTTGCTCTCTAAGCAAATTATTTTAGCTGCAGCTGCTAAGAGCGTTATTATCCTATAATAGACGAAACTTGCACTAGCAGCTAAATTGTGTGCGGTCTGGCAAAAATTGTCTTTGTAGCCACAGAGATCTGGTAATTCCAAAAATAAATTCCTTCGTGTATGAAAGGTCTCAGTCCAATGGTTAATGACAGACGTCCATGGAGATACATTGTTCTCCAGCCACTTGACAATTTCACTCTTCTCTTCACCAATCTCTACAAATTTACACATCTTCATTATACTCATTGTTTTTAAAAGTAATGTAATGTTTGTGGAAGTAACATTCTCACCTTTATTTGAACCATGAACTGTAGCTGTACTTTTAGTTTTTTTTATTAATCAATCGAATACTAGTAAATCGTCTTCTCAAATTATAATATTTAGTAAATAATTTACCTCTCTCTGATTTCTTGCCCTGTTCGTTTACTATGGTAAAATAACAATCCTGGAAACATTTAATTAAAAATGCAATTCTCTACAACTATAAACGGACATACTTTGGTTTCTGTTGGGAACATACGCTGGACGATGACCGCCAAACTGTCAAGCCGAGCTGTCGGTATACTGCAAAATACGCATGTAGTATAAACAGATTTACCTATGTCTTCGTTATACACACCTCTTAGTAAAATCAACCTTCAGCTCGTGTTCGATTATCACATCTGGGTCTTTTTTGTCGCCATTTTGAGGCAATCGTTAGATTTCGACGCTTAGCCGGCGGTATTTTATACTTTATACATTTACAGAAAGTAAAGACACATTTTTTCGACTTACCTTTGAAGACGCTACTCAACATTTCTAGCCCCCAACATTTTAGTAGACCGTCGATGTATCACCAGAAACACTTTCCACACTCACACACTGCAATTCTGATTCCGACATTTCCGCTAATTTGCTCAAGGTACAGAACACTTACGCGTAAAATTAAAATGATAAATGAAACCGAAACTTACTGCTTCGCTTGTACTTCTACTTAGGCAGTGGGCTGCGGAAATTGGTTTTATTTCTCTGCTGACCGTTGACTCATACCTACGTATGTAATTCTATAGCTAACATACTTTGTCGGCTCAGCAAACCATTTGCATCTGGGTGCAAAACAGATTGCTACGCGAGGAACAGCTGAGACAGCGAAATTTTCATTTGTAATTACTACTAGGATACCTTGTTGTCTCAGCTAATCTTTGTGTACTAAAATTTTTGTCACTTCCAACAAATTCGTTTTCGCTTCTGAGACAAACATAAAAGACATTCTACTAAAAGATTTTTTCATCAGAGCAAAAATAATGATAGCAAAATAGAAACTGCTAAGAGAACCAACTTATTTTTCTCCGTGTACGAAAGCTGAAATATGGTACAGAAGGTTTACTATTTAAAAAGCTATTATATTTCTATTTGGACGGTTTCTCTGTAAAAGATCAGAAATTTATAGTATAGACACGAAAATAGGCTCATTAACAGTTCACTGGCAATTCAACAAACGTGTAAGAATATATTTTCATGGCGACAATATTCCCCTAGTAAAGTTATGAGAAGCTTTAGGGACTTCTTAAGGAGTATACAATCGATGGTATATGTGTAAGACTTGCAAAGATTTTTTCATTAGTCAAAAGACCGACCCTCAAAACCATCGCGTTCAGACTCAGTAATTATTGCTGATCAGCTAATGTATTCTGAAAAGAGCTAAATCCAATTGTATGAAAAACTCCAAAGACAAAGGGAAAGTTGAACACCCAGAAGCTTAAGCAAATTTCCGTATTTACGTTTGAAATGAAATTATATTTTAAATTACTTAGTTTTGAATGATCCCAATTTCCTGCTTTCCGCACATACCAGAACCGCGAATAAAAGCATGTTCCTTTATCGGCGTGATCGAATTATATAATTCCTTCACTGAGAACAATTATCGCACATTCGATATCACACTGAATTGACTTTTATTTTCTAAAGTTACAAATCCGACAATCCCCACATAAATGTTTAAGACAAAGCGCTGGATTTGAGGCAAAAGGAAATGAAAGCGGAAAAATAACGTTTCTAATTGCAAAGCAAACACGAAAAAAGCTGATTCCAAATCAAATTAGCCAAACCAATTACTTCTGCTTCCCCTGTGATGGATTTTTGGCTACAACAAATGGTTTAAAATATTAGGTTTATGAATTGGAAATTACAATGCCGCATTACAAGTGCAAGTTAAAAATTAAAGCCACCTCGAACAACGCTAACAAATTAATTATAGTCCAGGAATGCTGTTTCGTTAATTAGTGTAGGTACAAGACCAAGCAATACGGCATATATTGTTGGCGACTGAATAATCTGTCTCAGTTACCTACCTAAAAGTTAGCGGAATTCAATTAAATCAAGAATTGTTGGTGATTAATTACGAAAGGTTTTAGTTCCGGCAGCATTCCGATTTTGCAGCAATTAAACGACGGTGGCAAATTCAACCTTTTCTAATACTACAAAAATGCGAATATTGAATTCGTTTGTAATTCATTATCGGAATCAATCTAAGAAATGTGTCTAACACGGGATGGAATTAAATTTCGCTCAGAAAAGTTAAAGGAAGTTACCACAGCGTGCAGCGCGCAATTTTCGTACGTGAACAATGACAAGTTTGCCAGGCCAATTTGTTCCGGAGTCCTCGTAATTTAGGTTTCTAGCAAACACTCGGAGGGAAACAATTCTTAGGGGCACAATTCGATCACACCTTTACATTAGGTTTCAAAGTGGCAAAGTTTTCTTAACAATTCGAAATCTAAAACTTAAGCTTCTAGTTTCATTTCCGCGAGAGCTTACGTCATACGTCCAACTTTAACTTTGATTTTTGGGCACGGCGGCGTCAGAAAAATGAGGTCGTCCTGCTAGGTTTTCTCTAAAACATTCTCGAATGCAGAGAAGTTCCAACTGTATGCATTAAATATCAAGTATGTAAACTCTGAAAGCCTATATATACACTTATTCCCATACAATTTTAGACCCTCGTTTGGTTCTAACATTCAATAATTCAACTATTCTACTGCTTTATTAATTCCATACTAGATTCAAAGACAAAGACAAAGACAACACTTTTAGGCAATCCTAAAGGCCTCGTAGATGTGAAGGAAAAATCGGAGACATACAAAATGTCTTGCAAAGATTGTAGTCAAGTATATATTGGGCAAAGAAAAAGAACATTAAAAATTTCTTTCAAAGAGCACATGGCTCACTTCAAAAATAATCGTTGGAATAAATCTAGCGTTTCCGCATATATGGTTCAGAACAGTCATATTGCTGACGATATTTGCCTAGTCAAGCAAGTAAGTTCCTTAGTTCCTAATGAATAGTAATTCAGGAGGTGCTTGAAGACAATCAGAACTCGTAAACTTCCACTTTCATTTGTAACTCGCACCTTTTAAATTTGCGATGGTATCATGTTGCCTTGTGAATAGTAATATTCGTGATAACGCACTAGGTAGCCTGGCTGCGGCAGCCAGCCGAAACACAACGGTCGTTGAATCGTCAGTAGTCGTGTTGGACGCGTACAATCGATTAGTATACACGTGGACGAAGCTGTCCCTGATTACCTTTAGTCTCGTAAGAAACGTAGAACGAAACAAAAAACAATATCAAAAGTTGTTTTTCAAATATTTCATTTCTTTTTCATCTCTTTACCGTCAACAATATTTTTTCATAAAATCGTACGACACAGACATGCAAAAAATATTATACATAGGATGGTCTAAAGTAATGGCCTGCAACCTTAAAACAAATGAAATTTAGTTGGTTTCCATAGACGTAATGTGTTGGACCGTTTCCTCAATAAAATTCTGATGTAGGTTAAAAGTATTGGTTCCTTCGATCGAAACTGTACTCTTACACCAAACAAATTCAAATACAGTGCCTGTTCGAAAAGTAGTGCCACCGATTTCGCTAAAAAAATGATTGGGCAATTCTTCTCCAACATTAAATCAAAACACTCCTCCCGGATTGATACAGCGCCTCCAGCGAGACTTTCAGCCTCGAAGGCATCATGGAATGCCTCTTTCTGAATCTCCTTTAGAGCCTTGGTGCAAACACGAACTTATAAATTAAGATGGACCGCTGATCAAACAGTTGCATAGAGGTAGAAATGGCCCTAAAGCCCCATTCACATAGGTGGTAGTGCGGTACCGTTGCCTTGTTGTGCGGTGCGAGTCGGTGCTGTCAAGTTGACATTTGCTTTCACAATCACCGCAAAATTGGCCCGCCTACACAAGTATGACCAATCAACGACAACAGCAACAAATATGTTGCACTTCTATTGGTGCTTGCTAACGGTAGGGCAGAAAGTTTGAAGTTTACATACTTTCGGCACGCGGCTGCAATTCGTCTGCACTGCACATGTCATTGTGAATTGTCATATGGATATGCGTATTTCAAACTTTTATACAAAGGCACCGCACCGCAACAGCACTGCACTACCACCTATGTGAATGGGGCTTTACATGGGCGCCGCCATGATGTGCACGTTTTAGTTATTTTCTAGGGAATTTTTCCTAATGCTCAAGTTTTGAGACTATTGCTGCCTTGGAAAATGACATGTGTCACAGTAATTTATTTAGAAAACGTGAGGTTAATGCTTGTTTATTAGTTGATTTGAATTTCGCGCCAAGTGCACATCATGGCTGCCCCCATATAGGTGTCATTTGTCGATTGAGCATTACCAGTCCATCTTAATTTATAAGTTCGTGGGTGCAAACCTCTTTGACCTCCTCAATTGTTCCGAAACGATCACCTTTCAAAGGATTTTTCAAGCGAGGGAACAGAAAAAAAGTCCGGGAGAGCCAGGTCTGCACTGTAGGGTGGTTTGGGAACGTCTCTGTACTTTTGAATCAGCCGGAAAATCGCCGTGGCTGGCCCGATATTATGGTGGAGTTTCCAATTGGTTGCGATGTCAGGCCGGACGCGATGAACCCTTCGTTTGGTCTTTTGAGCACTTTCAAGTAGAATTTGGGATTTGGCAGAAACACTTTCCCTAATTTCTGAGAACACAATGAGCATCGTCTTGACCAACAGTACTATTGGTAACAGGATATAATCGAATGTTATTTAAATACTCCTACAGTACCAGTGAATCTAGCAGCTTGTGCTGCCCATTTTTTTGAATAAAAAAAATGTTCTATTGTTTGCGTTTTGTCCGTCCGTCTGTCCGTCCGGACCCGCTCCTGACTACTTTTAGAGGAATTGTCTTTAGAGTCCTGGAATTTTTTGCAATAAGTACCCTATACCTTAAAAGTGTGCCATACGCCATCAAATTTCTCTGAGATGCGGTTTTTGAAAGTAAAACGTGCATAACTTTTACATACGACAACCAATTGGTTGTATTGTTGTTATAGAGAACATAATATCAGAGATTATGAAAATAAGTTGAGAAAATCGAATTAATTGTTTGTAATGACAAATTAAATAGCATTGACGATGGTATAGCTATACATAAAGATTCATTGAACAATAATTGATTTCAAAGTTTAAGTGAACAAATTGAAATATTGTTTTACTAAGAAACTTGAGAATTGTTATTAGTGGGAAAGAAAATTTGCTATTGCTATTTCTGTACAAAACTCTTGAGAGAAGTCAATGCGTTTCAAGCTGATGAAGATCGTGGCATGCTGATTGCTGCGCTTATCTCGAAATGTAAAAAGTATAGTGGTCGTTGAATACTCAAATGAAGCCAAATCTGAAAGTAACGTCACTATCAGAAGTGTGACTATATCGGAATTAATTAAAGCGCATTAAGCGATTGAAAGCTCATTATGTAACACTATCAGTTCGTATACACATAAATAATTGATCAGGGTCATGTTTCTGTTTAGAGTGTACGGTTCAATTAAAGCTTGTAGGAAATGGAATATAGGATAGAAGGCAGCAAAGCTAATGCCATTCGTCATGGTTAGTACATATCTCGCGCAAAAGCATAGATGTAGAAAAAGGGTTATAAATAAAGGGCCGAAGGTCTTGTAAAATGGTGGAATATTATAAATTCATGAACCTGAGTCCGTATTCGCGAACTAAATTTATCACAGATCAGCAGCAAATTCGAATTAAATATTGAATTATTGTGACAACCTTCTGTTTTTGTGAGCAGTTTACTTTTGCTCAACAAGACGTATGCCAATCAATAATCTTCCTTTGTAACCACGCGAAATATATTCATCTTACGCTGAAAACATAACTTTATTTCACCCTGAATAGATCGAAAAACTCATGCATGAAAGATTGATGATCGGATTAGTTTTAGTTTGCAGATTATCAATAAAAAGTGTTCGGATGGAATTAAAGGACTGTCAAAACGTGCTTTATGGACGAAATAACACGGCCGTTGAACTTTCAATGATCTTGGAAAAAGGAACTTGTGTACTTTCGAGCTTTCAGTTCAATTGTGTTATGTCCTTTTCAATAGACAATTTTCCGTGAAATACAATACGTCAATGTTCCTAGTACAAAACCGTTTTATGAAACAAAGCATTAAACGGAATATGTAGTGAACTTCTCTTTCGCGATTAACGTTACTGAACCGATTGCAATCCTCTAAATGAAATCATTCGCTTGCGATTTCACCGTCTACCAATCAAGAAAATTCAGTGCAGTACAAAACAAATATGATTATGTGCGGATTATTTTGCATACCGCGGAGCTCAGTCTTTTACGTCGTAAAAATTTGCGAGGGATATTACGTCATTCGGGTACACGAAAGTGTTTCAGTTTACTGAATTATGTATGCAAAGAGCAAACTTTCTCAAGAGGATCCGCAAGCTACCGAGATTAATTTCTAAAGAGCCTGCTTGTATTACAAAATCGTACGAAACTTTTCTTATGTTTATAAACTGTTCAAATTGACAATGGCGTACTTTTAGTGTTATTTTAGACGGATTTTATGGGAATGCATAATTTTAGTTACAAATCTTGTAGGTGGCATACACCTAGACGGTAAACATTGAGGGGAATTCCTACAAAATATTAATCTGGCATTTGCATTAATTACGTGGCTAACATATCAAACAAATTACCTTTAAAAGATAATTGTCAATAATGGTTCTTTTGTTTCATAATAAAGATTATCAAATGTAATTCATTTTGTTCACAGTATCCCCGAACGGGTCTTTAACTTGAGTTCACAGAAGCTCAATCGCGACTCTAAAAAATCACTGTTATTTTGACGCGATCTCTACGATGGCTCAAGACCAATTCATATTTTCGCTCTATTAATCACTTTGACATGAGCTCTTCGGCGGCTCAAAGCGCATTGAAAAATTTTTGCGTTCTTCGACGGATCCGTCTATCCGGACCCACTTCTGTCGTTTTGAACCACGTCTAGGGGAATGGTCCTAGAGTCCTGGAATTTTTTGCAGTAGGTAGACTATACCTTGAAGGTCTGCCAGACGGCAATCAATTTCGCTGGCTTAAAGGGGGGGCCCCCCATGACCAGCCAACATTTTGATGGAATAAGTTTTTTACGTACGTGGTGTATAATTCAAAAATGACCCACACATCCTTAAATTTCATCAAAACATTATTTGGATTTTTTATCGTCATCAAAACCCAAAAAATAGTTGAAATTTGTTGACCAGTATAATGTAAGTGGGCATCAAAATTAGTGACTATAGTATTAAATCAATGATTTCAGTTTTTTTTTAATTTTACACTACTTTTGGACAGACGTTGATAGTTACCTACTGGTGTGCCTTATCCGTTGAGACAAGGCCTTGGCATGGTGTAACCATTGGATGACGCTTCACTCACTATGAAATAACGGTACCGCGAATCAGTAACATATTATTGAACGTTTAATTGGACAATGAATGTACATTTCAAATAAGTCACTTCTACAAAACGTCATCCTGTTACACATAATTTATAAATAATGACGAAAAACGTCGCCGCGCCCCTCATTTATATTAATACCCACCAGAGAAACTAAGGGTAAACTAAATATTGTTGATACTGATGACTTTAATGAGAACTAATTCTGTAAAGCGGGTACACAATTTGATAGCTGCTCGTTTAACTAATCAAACGTAGTTATCGCCCCACTCGAGTTTCATTCTATTAAAGAATCTAATTAATTCGTTCGGGTGACATTTATTATTCAGTTGGATTAATGGACTTCAACAAAATGAGTTCCTAAGGAAAGCAGCAATTTTCCAAGTTTACCCAGCCATGCTAGATATTTCCACTATTCTGTTCCGTAGAGCTGAAATTTATGCAAAAGTGGTGTTACAAATTCGCGTATTGAAATCTACGGAATAACTAAAATTGCGGTTATGTTCCAACCGTGTGACAAGCATCGTAACCAATGTTAAGAAGCGCCTTCTGAGGTTTCCGCAAAATCGTTTGTCATTACGAAAACCCAAAGCCTTCTAACCCACATCACATCTAATAATCGTTTATGAAATTTGAACAAACGAGGAGATTAATAAAAAATGATATGATTATGAATTTATGGCACGAATTTTGTATAATACAAAATAGTTCGGGTGCGCCATATATAAAAAAATACCCTTTATACATTTCTAAATGTTTCCGTCTTCTTCTATTTAATGGGAGTTAATATAAAAAACACTTTGCCACAAAGTTTTAGGATAAGCTGTTTGGAAGTTCTAAAAGTAGTTTCTGTATTTGAGCAACTTTCACAAAAAAGTGATTAGCAAAATTTTATCTGGGTTGTTAAGTCCTCAACGGAAACTTTTAGTAAAAAATTTTTAAAAGAGGTTTTCTTTATACTTAAATCAGTTACTAAAATATTAAAGGATTACATTCCTTTAGAAAAATGCAACGACTAAGATTTCGTCTCGCGATTTGTTTTAAGGGTTTCTGTATTAAGGGAGTTAAGCAAATTCCTGTGTTGTTTGTTTCGCCACCAAACTTTGCGCTGGTGGATTTATTTTAATGCATTTCGAAATTAACTTTTATGAAAAAGTTATAAGTCGTCTAAAAATGTGCGATATTCCACTTTTTCCCGGGGCTTAATATTGTAACACGATAATTTACAAATGCAATAAATTCAGATTTTGCGCAGATCTTTGCTGAACCAATCCGATTTTTTTTATAGATTTATACGAATGTTTCTATTATGCAAAATCGTTTTGATTTATACAACTTCATTTAAAATTCTGAGTATATTCCGCATTCATATTAACCACACTTGCGGGATTTACTTAGTTTGCTGAGTATGCCTTAGGCTATTGCCTTAAATTGAATGCATTACAATGTAATCAACCCGTTTCAAACTTAATTATTAAAAATTCACGCTATGGTAAATCGTTAACGATTTTTATCCTAAATGAAAATTTCATACGCGGCCATTCTTTTACTTTTGTCATACAATGGAAGTGTATATAACGGTCGGCCCAAATTGAAGTTTAAGAATTGATTAGGCCGAGAAGTGAAATTAAGGGTTTGATTTTGGTTTATATCAATCTATCACAAAAATTTAACGCCCGCAATTTCCAATACATCAATTTTTTAGGGAATGGTAGTTCCATATACGTAGTTAACAATGATTTCGTCTGCTACTGTATCGACCAGGGTGGTAAATATTATTCTGCAGGTCGTTTCTAGGTAAGATCTTTGTGACCAAAATTGATCTAAATTACCAGAACCAGATACAAAAACAGCACTAAATCACAATACAAGTGTTAATAAATCGTAGGCGTTTCGACAGCAAAGCTATCATCGTCAGCGAAAATCTTAAAAAAAAGTATAAATCAAATTGCACTAACTATAAGTGAAAGTGAAGGTTTGTAAGTTCTAATTGGCCCATTGGGTTTCCCGTATCAATTATCTACTTCATATGCTTTTTAAAACAAATTTTCAGTGTCGTCTCGTTACCCAATACCTATATTCTTGATTAAAATCTAATTAAAGATAATCCTGGGTAATACTTTCGCGCGGCTAACAAAGGTAAAGAGGTGTTCAATGATGTTCGTTGGTTGATGATATTTTGTATTATGTGACAGTTTCCGGTATACCTTTACTATTCCCTGGAATTAATGGTGGTTCTGGCATCATGTGATAATGTTTTTACGTTCCCTAGTATCCTGATAGATTCGCTACAATAGTGGCATAAAATGCTGCATCCATTTGTTGTAGAAACGTCAAAGGTACTCGAGCTTTTACTAATAGATCAAGCGGTGCCAGCCCCAATTGTTAGAATCCAATGATTTTAGTCTATTTTTATGGTCAAAAAGTTGCCATGGTATCGTTTTCCAAACGAATATACTAAAGGTGAGGTAATCGTAACGAGATGAATTGCTA
>NW_022170663.1:7062386-7062962 GCF_008802855.1 Photinus pyralis
TTGTAACTCGAAGCTGACCTTAATTTCGAGTTATAACTTGAAATTACCGTTAATTTCGAGTTGTAACTCGAAGCTAGTCTTAATTTCGATTTGTATCTCGAAGCTGGGCTTAACTTCGAGTTATAACTTGAAATTAGTAAAATATTTTATCTATGTCCGCTCTACGCTTTCGTAGGACATCAATTACACAAAATTGAAATTTGCACACTTACATTCTGGGTGTTTGCTTCAGTCTTAACAGTATGCGATTCATTGCCGCGGGTAACCACAATTTTCAAGTTTCCCTAACAATAATTAGTATACACTGGAATTTGTTCATTGCATTGTTCCAAGGAAACGTCCTCTACTAAAAAATTTTACGAGCGCTTAAAAAATGTGATCATAAATCTTCATACAATGGTGCACACTAAGCCTTAAGTCGACAGTAAGATATTAATTATGTAGACGACGCGGTTATCTTCGCAAACGATGTGATCCTGCGAGGAGAATACTAATAAAACCAAGGTGAGGTAGGAAAAAAAGTCTGGGAGTATTTGTGTTCAACAATTCTACTTTGGAGATTGTAGAAGAACACAC
>NW_022170663.1:7063062-7124709 GCF_008802855.1 Photinus pyralis
GATCCCCCAATGAAGAGTGAAGCAGCAAATATGAGTTTATAACATACTGTATAAGAATATACCGGGCGTTCCATACAAAAATAAAGGTCAAGGAAATTGATAATGGCATACATTCCGCTTGAAATTTTGAAAAAGGAAAGTTTATGCCTTAAAAAAATTCCCACACCCACAATACATCTAATAATTATTTGTTTTAAAAGAGAACTTGAGCCCCAAAACATAATACCGTAAAGAGAATTTACAGTGTACTACTTACATCAAATCCTTGAAGCCGCCCAACGTCCATCATATCATTAGCAGCCTTAGGAACGACTATCATAACTTCTAAAGCACTTTTCAAAGATTCTGCTTCGGCACGCAATCCGGCCCTCTCCGTATGTTTCAGGATATCTTTTAACAGTAGCTGATATTTCATAATTCTTTGTACAGGTTTAATGAGCAAATCGCACAGTTGAAGCTTATGTCCTAACTTAATTCGCAACTCTTCAAAATAGGTTTCTAGATATTCTGATACTATATACTCGGAGACTGGCTTATTTTTACAATAGACTACGTACATATGAAGCTTTCTATCGTAACGTTTAAATAAGGGACCTAATTCAGTTGGGTGCTCTATGCATCTTTTAAGAGCTTTAAGGAAGAATCTGCAATTTGAATGTGATAAAAAAGGTACTAGTGCACGATCGACAACTTACTCTCGATGCCATTCGAAAATGGCTTCTATATTGCCGAACACCATCTTATCCTTTCCACCCCTTAGATCTTCTGGCATGGGAATTTCGCAGTCGGGATCGCGCATTGTCGCAATGTACCCATCGACAATCAAAGCTAAATCGCGCACGTACGCGTCTTCGGTTTCAACAAGTTCTCTTAACACAAACTGTCTTTTACGTATCTGAGTTTCCATATTTTTCGCACTATCTATAACGTCCTCTGTCGGTTTATCACTTTCGTCACCACTAAACGCTAAGGCGGTAGCCTCATTCGACGAAGATTGCGCTGAAAGATCGCGATGGTAATTGACACCACTTCCGCACTCGGCAATTGCATCCGATGATTTCGTGTCGCGCAGCAAGGAATTCCGCTCCAAATTTTCGGTGTGTTGCTCCTGGAAAATAGATTGAATCAACCGACTGCGGATGGAATGATAGTTTCATGCCAAAATCATGCACTTTCGAACGAAAAAACGGAAACCATTAGTGATCATTTTAACCGCATTAGTTGAAACGATCAACAAGTGCATCGGGTAGATTGACAGTGCAATTCTCTGGGGAACTACTAAACTACAACTAGTCTTCATACTGCTACACCCAAAAAAACTAAAAGGGAACGAAGGCATGCTCTATTAAATAAAATACTCTGAACTGTGTTAGTATTGCCAAATTTCGCACCATTCTTTCCTTAACAATTTGCTCAATCTCTGCCAAATCTGCAGAAGTGGCACCTTCCAGGGACTTGAGTGTTAAACTAGACACCTGTTGGACCAACATTAAAAATTAATTGCTTACATGCACGTGATTCGATCAAATTTTGGGTTACTTACACGCTTGCAGGAATTCTCGTCGATCGTTGGTACGGCACCTGGAGGTCCGGCCGTCACCAAAATTGATTCCTGTATCGGCTTCATCGGCGGAGGCAGTTCGACTTCGTCGTCCGCTTCTTCGCCGCCGCCGTTTGTGAATTCCGACGGAGCGATCGGCGTAATTCCCCTCAGCGTGACCGTTCTCTCTTCTTCGTCCTCACCCTCCGACACCGACGTTTTGTTACCCATATCGGGCGGAACCTGTAACCAAATGCAAACGTAATAACACAAAATCTCTACATGATGCGCGTGTTTTGTGTTCCAGACTGACTGTTGCAGCCTTGAGAATTGTTCTACCTGGCCGCATTTGCATATAGAAAGGTTGTGCAAACACATACCTTAAAACGTAATTAATTAACTTTTAATTACGCCCATCGACAGCTTCTGATTTCCGCCGAAAACTGTCAAGCGAACTGCACGCGGTTACCTAATATAAATTGGTTTAATTGAACCTAATTTGCAATACACCACGTACTTTTATTATAAAACATTACGTAAGGTTGTAGCGGACGAAATACATAGAGTATAGAAACAAGGTCAATTTGTGCTCGGTTTCTAAAATCTCGATCCGATAATTAATTCGGAAAATTTCGAAAAACACTAAAGGCGACAATAAACAAATAAATACCGGCTGTTGTTGCGGTAAAAGTCCAGATGTGTAAAATCGCATGCGGCGCATTAACTATCATAGTTAATTGCCGTAATACTTTTCCTCTGTAGAGTAGTTTGGTGGGATTACTGACGAACCAATGAATAAAAATAGTACCAGAAAGCATCGATAGTTTTACCGGCGCCGTCCCCAGTAATTCTCTACGTGAATAATTGAAACGAAATTTAATCGACGCCCCTCGTCCGAAAGACCTTATTTTAAACTCACGTAGCATGTCTCAATAATTAATAAACCATAAGGCAAAAGCCTTTCCTATTATTCCTATTTACCGAGGGTGGTCAACCTAAGCTAAGGTGGAAACAGACAAAACAGAAAATATGAGGGACGCAAAATGATGACCCAGGAGGTTTTTGCAAGTTACCATGCAAATTTCTGAGACATTGCTTTTTTAAGACGAAACATCTTGCCCCATTAATTTTGAGATAGGTATATGTTAAATACGTGCTCATGAAACTGTACTGAACGGAAAGCTTCCTTCAGAAGTTTCCATTTCCCGTAGATCTTAAAGCGTTTTTTATTTTTGGAAACATGGGGATGCATACTGAGAACAGAAGAATTAAAAACATTATACCCATATCAAATCAAATCAAATGTTAAGAACGCACATAAAGAAAATGACCTCCTGCTTACTGAAAGTCGAAGTATATAAAACCTTCCCTTATCCTTAAAGGGATAGTTTATGTAGAAGTATTTATCTTAAAAAAAAAGGAACTTACCTATACGGTCAGTAATTTCTTTATGTAAAGTTTTGCACTGGAGTTACTTCCCTTTTTGTTCTCGCCACAATAGCATTTATGATTTTCATACAATCTCATTAAAAAAGTATTGAAAACCATAATGGTCCCAACAATGAGAAAAAAAGGGTACAACATTTGAAAAATCAGACTAATTTTTATTATAAGTACTTAGTTTTTTAACATAGCCCACTCTGACTTTCAACTTTTCAAATTTGATATTCAGCCTTTCTCTTTTAAAAATCTCAAACTTTTTATCCTGCTTTTGCAAAATCCTTGGTAGCTTCTGTTGCACAGTTTGTGGAAAATATCGACATTCCACAAGACAATAAGGAACGGATATTGTTCGTGTGATAAATGAGAACCAAATCACTAAGTTTGTACTAATTATCCAGGCTCGCATTTTCAAACAATTTCAGATAAAAAAATGAAAGTTTTTCAACGATAAGATTGTGTTTAGAAGAAATGATTGTAATTTCGTAATTTATTATTTGGACTTTATAAAAAAGAGTGTCTCGCGACCAAAACAAATGGTGTGATTTGTATGAATGGATTTAAATTTTAAGAATCGATATTTTTATTACATCAATTTTAAATTTTGATCGATTTTCATATAAAAATGGTATGTATAATTCGCCCCCGAACAATTCACTCCTAAAGAGCCGTAACGCGTAAGAATTACTACAATTAGCTTCCAGAACGATGCACTCTCTGAAAATTCGCTCCCGGAAAAAGTTCATTTTAAGATCAAATGGTTTATGAAACATTAATTAAACTAAATAGATTTTTCCACATGATCAAGAGCCAAAAAACGCCAAAAACAGTTAATTTCAGCTCAAGTAACCGATTTTCCACTTGCCACTTTTTTGTGAAACTTTTAATACCGCAAACCGAATCAATCTAGCTACGTTTGTTTCTGAGATACACGGTGAAAACGTAAAGTTTAAATTGAGAGAGTCGCTTCTCCTTTGCTCACTGTCATTGGTGAACATTTTTCATCCCTTTGGTTGGTGGCAATAAAGATGATGATTCTCTTGAAAACATTAGATATAAACGGTTCACCGAATCAGTGACAGAAAGTACATTTACTTTATCTTCATTTCTTCCAGAATCCAGCTTAAGATACATCCCGCTTACGAGTCTACCATCAAATCTCGGTAATGGAAACGACCCTGAAGACTAGAGTTGCAAAAAAATATGGACAAATATGCCTGTACAAAGCTCGAAAGGTCCAACACCCCCTGAGCTTCTGAAGTTGATCTTCTGCCGATGCAAAGGAAACTATTGAGCAATGTGTGGATGTCCGTCCAATTTTACGTACCTACCTACTTCTTTTTTCTTCTTTTCCCTTCCAAATATAAGTATTGCCAATCGTATACATATAGTCCATGTATTCTGCGGCATTCTTCAAAATGTGTACGAATTCAAAGATATTTGAATCTGGTTTCAAGAGTTTGTTCAACCTGTTGTTCCGTCCTTTAAAAGCATTAGTTCATACGTTTTTTTGGCGAAAGGGTGGAAATCGTTTTAACAAAACATTTATCTAGACAAACTACTCTTTTAGGAACGGAACGTATTATCGTAGCAGGACATCAACTTTTTGAAAGAGTAAAATGCCAACAATGTTCTGTCCATTCGAGGCGCCTTTAATTATCGAATTATCAATTAAATAATTAAGTAATCAATTAATGTATAAAGTGGTTTACGATTAAGACCATAGCCGCAATAAATTAATCTAAGATACTGGACTGGAGGCTATAATGGAAAGTATAGACTGTAGCGGATAACTTGGGATACCTAATATCGACTAAAACCACATTTTTCTATCGCGCACCGTTATCTGATAATAATATTGATAAATCGAAAAGTATAATCCTTTTAAAATGATCCCTTATGTTTCATGAAAGAATAATTGGACAAAAAAGCTCATCACCGTACCACCGTACAAAGGGGTTGCGGATTTCTGCCTAAATCGCTGGCTTACCAAATACTAAATGTATTCCTTTGACATGTATACGTACAGGATACGATATACCCCTGCATTATAGTTGAAATTTGTGAAATATATTGCATTTATGGGTTATAAAGGATAATGTTTGAATCTGAACAAATTTGAAGTAATATAACCATAATTAATAAAATTGAAATCTGAATTACATGTGAGAATTTCAAGACCATGGTGTAAAGTAAGAGGCAACTTTAATGCGGTTTACGAACGATCCAATAAAAAAAAGACGGCAATTTTGGGTACAATCTCTCACATTTTTACTAGATAAGTCTTTTTAATTTTATTTACGAAAATCACGTGTACCTAAAGCACAAGGCATACCGAAAAATATAGGAAGTAGGTAATTTATAGAAGATAAAGTTTCTAAAATACTGTTGGCAGGTGTCATTGCTAAAAACTGTGCTAAAGCGTCTACGAGTAGATGTTTGAAAATTTGTACTCTGAAGGCCGAATCGATATATACTAAATAATATTTTCAAAATGTGGCACTTCCAGAAATACAGGAAGTAGCTAGTAACTTCGTTATTTTAAATCGCAACCCCTATTTTTTATTGCATTTTCGTAAATCTTCAGTTCTTTTGGTACCCACATGTCGATAACTATAATTTATGATTTTCAAGTTATTTTGACTTAAAAAGATGGCGAATGCAGACGGTAACTTGAAAATTGATTACTTGAAAACGGTTGTAGCTATGGCAACCAATTTTTATCAGTGTAGAAAGAAAAGGGCTTTCTTTTAGTACACTTAAAAAAAGTTAAGTTGCGTACGACTGCACCTATGGAGATCCAAATTTAAGACTTTTGATTTTTGACTTCATCCCAGTTCATTGAATGGATACCATTTTTTTCGGATTTTCTTTCTAGTTGTTGGCCATGATTTTATGACAATTGCATTTTAAACAAAAAAAAAACAAGGAAAGAATTGCTTAAAATCAGCGCCTTTGCGTTTCAAACAAAATTCAATTCTTTTTCTTAATGTTCTATTCTATCACTTGTGATTCAATCTCTTGTAGTGCATTTCTTACTCTCCAGATCATGTCTTCTCCTGCTCTGAGAGGCCTAGCACACATTAAAACTACAACACTTTTAGAAGTGTAGTTCTCGATTGAAAAAATAATTTTGATCGCATTTCAACACGCCATTTTTTCTAAATTTGACTAATGTTCCCAAAAAAATTACCATCTTCCTGATCCCTCAACATTAGCCATTTACAAAACTCAATTCGTCTTGGGAGGTCCCCTGGTCCATCGTCTCTCAACCAATTGGTGGGGTATGCCCCAACTCAAACCATTGTGGTTAATTTCATTTAAAAAAGAGTCTTTGAAATTTTCTAAATTTGGATCTCTCTATAGGTGCGGTTATACGCGACTTTACTTTTTATAATACGAGTACACTAAAAGAAAGCCCTATTCTTTTTCTATGCACTACTAAAAATGGGTTGACATAACTACTAACCGTTTTCGAGTAAGCAATTTTCACGGTCTGCATCCGCCCTTTTTTCAAGTACTATACTTAAAAACGATAAATTCTAGATATCGACATGTGGGTAGGTATCAAAAGAACTGAAATTTTACGTAGAATCCAAAAATGTAATAAAAATAGATTTTACGTCGATTCGACCTTTTGGATTCGGATTTTGTAACTAGAGCATTTATTTGCGTTAAATTGTTTGCGATTTTTCCCCTTGATCTCTCAGTTTAAAAAGAGTCAAGGTTTCAAGAACATTGCACCAAACAAATATTACTCATAAGTCATAACAGCCATAACTAGTTTTTATTTTGTCGATTGTAATACGGCTAGCTTTTAGTAATCTTCTCACACGTTCGTCAATGAATTATTTGTTCCAAATTGTATCCCCATTGTCTGGTTTTGGTTTTGAATTACCCGTTTGAAATAGATCGCATAGGTTACTTTTGCAACTTTGCAAATTAGGCGCGGCTTGGTAAAAAAAGCTGACTTTACAGAATTCTGAAGCTCAGCATACAGCCTTGAAAAGCTCGGTGACCCAATAAAAATTAAAATGACTTAATGTTCACACAGGGAATTATTTTCCCATTTAATAAAAAACAAAAGAATTGGTCAACAAATTACTTGCAGCGGAACTGCCGATGCAACTTAATTTTTCTCATGAGCATTTCTATTCCTATAAGAATTTATAGAAAAATTGGATTCTACTTACCGTTAAACAAGGTTACTACGCTAATACTGATTTGAACGTAGACCTATCTCCGTTGAGAATTTAATGTGCGGCAACTCGCAATGATTTATTGAGGGAACGACCATTAAAAACAGCAACATCGTACCTCAACGAAAATTTCACATGCACCTGAATGTGTAAGGGGTGTAGAAAATAAAAACTGATAGCTACACGGACTTGAGAGGTCTAATTTTTATAAATTTTTAATGCAGACAAAAACATGATATAGCCTAATAAATACGCAACAAATACAAATGTAGAATAAACAGTGGATAACAAAAAAACTATTCATTAAGAGATAATATAAGGAACGATATAGGAATATTTAATGATATGGGCAAACTCCCCGTGTCCTGATTAGCAACAGAATACCTTTTAGCTCATTAAACCACGCGCCGCGTGCAACCTATAGAAAGTACGAGAAGTACGGAACTTCAAACCTTCTAAATATCAACCGGTAGCTACACGGTCCTAGAGAGCCTAAATTTGTTTAGATTTTTGGTATGTACAAAGATAAGGAAAACTATAAAACTAGATATAACTTAACAAATGCCTAACAAATATAAATAATGGGTAACAAAATAGATTATTAAGAGATAACGATATAGGAACATTAAATCACTATCATAATACCGAGGAACTTCTCTTCTGTCCGGATTAGGAACAGAATAATAGTTTCTTAAGCCAGGTACCATGTGAAACCTATAGAAAGTACGAAGAGCAAAGATTTAATAGTCATGACCTCCTCGGAATTGTGCTATATTCAAAAAACTACCTGGTTTTCAATACAAAAATGTTTAAGTCTATTTATTGTAAATTCTTGAAACACCAGCGTGTTTTTCAAAATAGCACAATCTCCGAAATTGGCCCATATGAATAAAAAGGAGCATATGCTTATACATACTTGCAAAATTCAAAGTAAATACCTACTCGTCCCGCCCCCCTGCTCAGCAGCGCTAAGTCGTCCAGTGTGAAGGAGCACTTACGAGTATTTACTTAGAATTTTGCAAGTATAAGCATATGCTCCCTTTTATTCATATGGGCCATTGTGTGTGCGCATCAAACTCAAACTTCTTCGAAGAAATTTTCAGACTTTAGAATTAAAAACCGACTCAGAATTGTAAGTGCATTGGTTTTTATCGCTTTCTAATTAAAAGAAAATTTTGAGTTTGACTTCCATCCATAAATAACTTAGTGCTAGGACTAGGGATTGGGGAAATTTAGTAAACGAAACGTGATCCAGTTCGGTGGTTTGCAGAAGCCTTGTTTTTGCAAACAAAATTGTACAGAACCTGCGAATATTACTTATTTATTAAAGATCTCACGTGAGAAAGTGTAATCCAAGTAAGCTAAAATCTTCTGTGGAAACTTGCCATGTTAGAAGATGCACATAAAGGATTCTTCGCCGTCCCTGACATCGCTTCTCCTGGCTGACAATCACAAATCTTACCAATGAATGACTGGTCTAAAATACTCACACCTACAATAAATAAACGAGTGCTATAGTCCCAAAACTAGAAAAGCGAAAACGTAATTCCAAAACGGTGATTGAAGACGCCATTGAATTGGACTATCCGGTAAAATAAGGTTTCTTAGTTTGAAACACGAACGAATACATTTCCTGAAGTTTTCAGTTTCGACTATAAAAAATAACTGTAGTTTTCATTTTGCTGTAATTTTTTAACAACGCCTGCATATACATTTGCGAAACGCGTAATCTTCACAACGATGCTGTACCAAATCGATTTCTGCATTAAAAAAAACGTCAACATTAATAACGGAGCGTCAACGAAGATGGCAGTATGACGTACCTAATCACGTCAGCAAAGAAAATTGGATTTCCAATTTTACTTCGAAGTAAACAGAATAAATAATATAAAAGACAGCTCTAAGAAATAAAATAAGCAGACGCGTCCGTCAACCCCGTGAATTTCAAACGTGAATAATTAACCGAGATGCTCCCTCGGACACTTTTGGGAAAATGCAAAGAATGTCCAACAAATAAAGAGAGGAGTGCCTACTTTTCCGTAGTCGAGAATAAAGTTTAGTACGAAGTATTTATTAGTCGATGGGGATAAATGACAAATCTGCAAATCTTACCTTAATTCTTTTATCCGATCCTGTCTTCTTTAAGGGTGGCCGATCTGCAGGTGACTGACTCTTTTCCACTTTTCCTTGCGATAGTTTGCGTAATGGCGGCGGTAACCATTTTCGGCTGTAACAAAAAATTGAGCATTAGTGACGTATAGACGGATCTCACGGATTAAATACCGCTTTATGTTAGGGCACGCACAGCCTCCCCAAAAGAAGTCTTTTATTTTCCCCATTTTTACCATTACAGCGGACCGACTTTACACTACACTTTAGTTACTATTATCACGAGCACATGACATGCCTTATTACTGCCAAAGATAAGATTACGAAAAGCAGTGGAAGCGAGGGTTCCTTGTAGAGATTACGCAATTATTACTAGTTTCCCACGAACTGCTTGCTACACCTTCAGTTCAATATTTACTTTTGTGGTGTCTCGCGGATATTTAGTTCTGGTGACTAATGCAATACCTAAAAATAATTCAGTAATTACCTCGTAATGACACGAGAAAGTTCAGCTTTACCGCTCTAAGCTACACAAATCAGTAATTTTCCCAAAATTTCCGCAGACAACTCGATCGCCTACACTCAACTGATCTGTCCCCAAAAGATCTCGACGGAGTGCAATCTTATTTTATCAACTTTCAAACCAACTCCGAAATTCAAGGCTACATATTGTTTTTATGTACGGTGAGATAAGATAAGTAGGTACCTATGCCTTAAGGTATCTATGTTTACGTGGAAGCGGCAACGAAAACACGCGTTTCGAACATGCTTTGAATACAAAAACTATCAAAACATTCGTGAGAACGACAAGAAACATTAAATCCCCGAATCTCCCAATTAAAATTCGTACTGGCACAAAAAAGGACAAATAAAATCAGTGGTCTCGAAATCGCTTTTCCAGGGATCGACAAAAACGAAAACTGATTTTGGGGGTGGACAAAGTAAAAAAATCAACGCCTGTTAAAGATACTGTATCAGTCGAGTTACAGTCGCCAACTTGTTATACGAATGACTAATACTTTAGTAGGAAGTATCATTGTTGTACTTTGAAACAAGATACAAAGAAGCGCAGGGGAATTTTTTTCACTCGGCTCGTATTCGTAAACCAGACTTTTAATCCGGCTCATATCCAATAGCACTGCTTCTTGAACTCGTAGAAATCGATTGGCGAAGGTTTGACATCGCAATCTCTTTTCGTTCTCGAGTCAGTTGAGTAACAGACGCACAGACGGACAAAACCATCACATAAGGGGCATTTTTTTGGGGAAAAACTCAACAAGTCGATAGCACCTGCACAAGGTCGTACAAGACGAAAAACTCGGCTCAGATTTTTAAAGGAATTTGGCTATGCGGGTCCGAAGTATCTGCTTATTTTGGAAAAGGGGTTTCTGACCCGAAATAATTTGGGAATCCCCGATTTAGATCGACGCTCTGCGATTTTATGTTTCTTCAACAAACAATTTTTGTCAGTTTATGTTAAAGCAGGCCTTCTACGCGCCTTCATTTCGCCGAACTTTGAATTAACGCCATGTTTGATGTCTTTGAACTTGGTCCGTTTACAGGAGTGTACAGTTTAATGAAATGAATGCACGTGTAAGGCCCTCTTTATTGTATAAATGCCAAAGTAAAAATGCAAAAATCCAATATTAGATTATTTTGATTTCAAACTATTCATGGCAAGTTCCAAACTTTAACATGGAGCAGAGCATGGTTGTAGCAAAAATAAGCAGTTTGAAATAACAATTTGAAATGCCATTGGTCTGTGGAAGTGGAACCCCACAGCACCAAACGATTCTCTCGCCACGTTTTTGCTTCTTGCAAGGTATTGTATTTTTTAGCTAATTTCTGCTAGTGAATTTTATTTTCTTGTGTTGTTTTCTTTTCATTAAAGTTACAATTGCTATGAACTACGAACAAGAACAAGCGCTATTGTGAAAATACATGTACGAAGTCTTAGAAGAGTTATCGCAGGAAGATAGGCGAAACACGAAGGCAGAGAAAGTAGTGACGGGGAAGAGGATCTTCTATTCTAGAAGTGTATTAAGAACAGAGATGATGAAGAGGACAATGATCTAGACGATGAGGAGGATGGGCATCTTAAAAATGTAGAGGATATCCAAGCTAATAACTCTTCAGGAAACGAAAATTGAAGACAGTAGCAGTAAGACTGCGAAGAATTTCATTTACGAAAGGACAATAAAACAAAGTGGCGCGCACAAAAAAGTGTAAGAATAAAAATTAGAGCACATAACATCATAACACATTTACCACTTTTTTAGCGCATTTTCCAACGAATTTTTAATCCAACCGCACTCGTGGAGATGTATTTGAAAACCGCATTAACGGAGAGTTACTACTTGTGAAAACTTAAAAAAAAACAAAAAAGACGGTGGCAAAAAAGGCTTTTTACGAGATGAAGTATAACAACGGTTGAATGAACGACCTAAAATTACAAGATGGAAGTGGTTTTCAAAATTTTATGAAATTGTTAAGCGCAGATTTAGAAAATCTCCTGGAAAATGTGTTGTTTATGGTCGGTTCTAAAGTTTCTAAAACTGATTTGAATACAGTATTCAACTTAATAAAAAAACAATGTACGTATTGTAACGGAAACGCTCCAGACATGACGTCGCCTTTGGCGCTCTGCAACTTTCTACGCGCGCGATAGTGGGATTTGTATAGGAATATTCGAGACTATCCGGTAATTACGCGAGTGTTCTGGACTTGCATTGCTTGCGTGTATAAATGGTTGCGGACCTAACATCGCAGAAAGTTTACTACCGAACGAGATCGAGTACGGACGAAACATTGAGCGCGAAAATCTGATATAAATTGCGAAGTGTGTAATATAAATAGTCGATATAAATTGTACAGTTTTTATAGTGTTTAGTTTTGTTTAATAAATATTGATATAAATCGAACCCGAATTTATAAATCACGTTACAGTATCTTGATTCTAAACCCATACACCTGCAGATTTTTTTCATTTAAAAGGGGAAAACGGAAAACTTGGTGAATCCTTTGATAAAATGCCGCCTCATGTCGCTGCAAATTCGGTCGAATCAAAATACACGAGAAAAATACAGTCGGCGACAATGTTTCTTCCGATTGTATCCAGGTCTGTACGGGACTTAAGGCCCACTCGTGGTAGAGCCAGACTTTCAGATAAAGCAACGCAAGAATCAACAAATCTCCTTGCAAATTGTGCCATAAATTAACATCAGTTAATGCGAAAAGGCATTTATGGTATGGTTACCGGCATTATGGCTCAATGGTAGAGGGTTGAGTTATAAATCCGGAGGTCGGGTGTTCGAACCTGGGTTGAGGTGAATTTTTCATCTGTGGCAGAGATGGACATTACCTTAGACCAGTTTCGAGCATGCTGCCGGCTACTCCGAATTAGGTTTTCCTGCAGTTTTCCTAATTCGTAAGGTAAATACCGGAGTAGTATAGAACAACTTAAGACCTTCTGAAAAGGCACCTCTAAAAAGCATTATGCGGGTCACTCTGTAATTGGGCGCAAGCCTGTTGAGGGCCCAGAACAAGAGAGGGATAATAAATAAATAAATAAATGGTAGTGTTAGTAACAAAAGTATTAGATAGAAAAGCACAGAAAGACGTAAACAATGAAAAGAAAGCTAGAGAAAGAGGAGGAGAGGAAGAATGTATACTTTTGACGATTGCGGCTTAAAATTAATTTTCTCCTATTTATCCAATAGCACGAATTTCACAATGGGGCGTTTGTCAAGTCAATTATCTGTTAATAGGGGAGTTCCCCAGGGGTCCATTCTTGGACCACGTTTGTTTTTGATTTATTTTAACGATTAACTAGATAAACATATAAGCGGATTGTATTTTATATGCGGACATCACCCATTTCATAACAATTCTTCCGTATGGGTGGCTCTAAGAGTGTTCTCAATTTTTTGTACCCAATGGAACCCTAAAACAATCTTCTCCGGCAATTGGCCCGATGATTTTTGTAAATTGACGGATTGTGGAGTTTACTAACTAACAAATGGAATAACTCCCGTAATACAACAAGAAAGGTAACTCTATAATAGGTCCTAGGCACTCGGATTAATAAAAGTTATTCATTTTGGTCAAATAGAAGCCTATAAAAGTTCACACTTTAAAGAATCGATTTGCAAAATAATTTTTGGCTGTCTCGAAAACGAGTTCCAAAGTCAAAAGCTGATTTCTCGTGAACATCGGATTTGAACGTATTTTTTTAAATGTACGTCTTTCGGAGAGCTTTCCATTCGCCTATTATAAAGTTAGATATTTCTTGTTATTTTTCGGAAATTATTCCATTTGTTAACCAAGAAAATTCTTTGGATTTTGAAAAAAGTCAAGATACAAATTTGCTGCAATAGCTTCTGTGATTACAACGCCACCTGTTACTACGAGAACAAATGTTTCGGATAACATCTTCATAATTTTTTTAGTAGATCGAAACATGGAATAAAAAATGTGGGTTTCCATGTAAAATTACAAAGTTGTCCGCCTCTACCCCCGCAAAAGTGAGGATTGGGTGGTCCAATTTCCGGTTTATTCGATAGAGAAGAACAATATTAGTAAGGTCCCTTGGCTATTAGTTAAACATTGTTGACCCCTGAGAATTAAAACGAGTAAACCAGTGGTCTGAGCCATCCTGTATAACACGGTCACATGGAAGAGTTGTTTCATTATATGTTGCATCATCCATTGTTATATTTGCTGTTCTCCAGACAGTTATACGGAATAGATCATCAAAACCTTGAACAAATCCAGGTGCTGATACAGTGGGGAGGAACGTAATAAGTAAGTTAGCTTAGGGCCCACAAGTCGTTCAACAAGAAAAAAAAGCGCTGAGTGGGTATCGACAAACTCAAGCCTAGTACATATGAGGGTACAATTAACAATTCCACCATCAATTCCGTCAATGAAGCGCCAATGAATATCGACAGAATTGGTTTTGGTAAATTACCTTCACTTCCAGAATACCATCTACAAATTTGGCAAGGGCATCTAGTAAAGTTGGTGTTGGAGCGAAATCGTTATTAAATCTGAAAAGTGTCTCGGTCCTAGACCATCAAGAACATCTAAGGAAACTGGAAAGAGTTTTCTTTAAGGTTTCATAGGATGCTTTGATTAGTGGAAGGTCAAAAAGATAAATATTCCCATTCTAAAATACCACGAGTGGAATGAACACAATGATTCACGTTATGCAAAGTTCGCTGTGAATCATAAGAAACATGTGCTGCATTTAGACTTACAAGACCTTCCTCTGTACTATTTTCTACCATAAATACACGTAGCAAAGTAGTAGGAAAAACGATGCAGAAATGCAGAATGTCAAAGAACAAAATGTTTACGCGATAAATGGTTTTTAATGTAAACATTAACTAAAAATAGACGAAATATTGACATCCGATTCATTTTATTTTCGGATGCATGATCAGATAATGTTTAATTTCAATGTCATTGATTTTAAGGGTCTTCTTTTCCATATTTATAAGCGCAACTACAACTATTTTTAGTCTTTACTTATTTTTATGCAATCGTATTGCGAAAAGTACTTTATTTTCCACATGCAAAAATGTGCGAAATGATTTAAGGCACACTTCTGGAGTCTAAAACTTATCTAGTAAATGTAGGGTGGTCAAACATCTAGAAACAGGGACCCCATGCCCAGATCAAATTACTTTGTAACCTGTAGCTTGAACACTATTCATAACGATCTCCCTTTCGTGTCACCGTATGTAAATGAAATGGCGTTTTTCTTTATTGTCGCACGCAACTACCGACGACCTTTTTGTTCTTAACAAAAGCGGACAAACCAGCGTAAATACGTCACGCTGTGTAGATAAATCTAAACATTTTGTCCCGTGTATTTTATCAGTAGCCTTGTTCTGCCAAATCTGGTAGCGTATTCATAAGAAGCCGACAGAACGATAACAACTTAAAAACTTAAAAAATATTGTGATGAAAATTCGTGACTCATAATAAACGACCACGGTGGGAAAGGTGCGTCATACAAGAGTTGCAATTACTCTAATTGCTTGCCTTTCCTTTCCCAAATCAATAAAGCCGAAATAGTGCGCCTTTTATTTGCCTGCGCCTTTCATTTTCAATTGTGCGAGGTTCGCGTGGGTTCAGTGCGGTATGAATTTCTTAATTAGATGTCGAGTCTGTTTTCCACACTCTCGACTCTCGAGCAAATTCAACCTAATATAACCACTGACCTAAGTATTACTAATTGGCATTCAATTTATCAATTTTCAAGAATACAAATTTATTAAACATACCTGAGTAATAATAATAATAATAATAATAATAATATATATTAATTCCCAAGACAAATTTTGAATTGTATAGGATACGTCAGACACAAAAAAATACAATTAAATACAATTTAAAAAATGTTGGTCATACACAATACAATGGACAAAAAAGAAAGAATGCAATATAAATTACACTAGAGATCCGCAATTTTTATCAATAGAATTTAGAAATTCATCAATTGTATATGGTGCATTGACTAGAAGAAATTTTTTTAAAGAAGTTTTAAAGCACTTTATTGTTCCCTGACTTCTAAGTGTACTTGGAAGAGCATTACATAATTTAATGCCCATTGACGTGGGAGAATTATGGGCAAGTTTAAGCCTTGTTAAAGGGATGATAAATTGTTGTTTATTGCGCGTGTTGTAATTATGAAACTGCTATGGCGTAAGAAATTTTGTTGATTATGGAAAATAAAAGTTAACAATTCAAGTATATAGAGTGATGAAAGTGTAAGAATATTCAATTTTTTAAATATCGGGCGACACGAATCAAATTTCTTACTACCTGCAATACACCGGACTATTCGTTTTTGTACCAGAAAAACATTTTTTGTCGCGCTTGACGAGCCCCAGACAATTATTCCATACGACAATCTGGATTGAATTTGAGCATAGTAATAATTTAGAGTATGGTTCACATCCATTAATTCTTTAAGATTCCGTATCTGGTAGCAGTAAGTGTTTAGTCTTTTAATAAGATTTTCGCAGTGACATTTTCAATTTAAGTTTTCATCTAAATAGATCCCCAGAAACTTCCCAGTGCCTAGAATATTAATGTTTTTGTTGCTTGAGTCAGACAAATGGTTATTTCCAAAAGTTGTAAACGGTAGGAAAAATGTTTTATCGTGATTTAAGAATAATTTGTTAAAATTAAACAAATTACTTAGCTTATTTAGAATCTCAACAGCTTTTGGATATATATTTTCTTGCTTCTTTCCGGATATTAATGCCGTCGTATCATCCGCATATAAAACCAAGCAATTTAAAAACATGACAATATCATTAATAAATAATAAAAACAAAATAGGTCCAAAAACAGATCCTTGTGGAACCCCCATATTAACAGGCAAACCTGTGGATAAAAATTTTGCAATAGTGGAACCGGTTTTAAATTTAATTTCTACTTGTTGACACCTTCCAGAGAGATATGATGAAAACCAATTGGCAACAACGCCTCTGATACCGTAAGTATTTAATTTTTCCAACAGTAACAAGTGATCAACAGTATCAAAAGCCCTGCTGAGGTCACAAAATATAGCAAGGACATTCTCTTTTTTATCAAGAAGTGAAATGATGTCGTTAACAAAGGAGTTAATGGCAGTAATTGTCGATTTCCCATTGCAGAACCCGTGTTGTTTATTACTTACAATGTTATATTTAACAAGGTGACTATTTAGCCTCTCTAACATGGCTTTTGCCAGCGCCGAGCTAACAGAAATTGGTCTGTAATTCGAACAATCTCGAGAGCAACCTTTTTTGTGAACGGGATGTACGGTTGACAGCTTAAGTTCTTTCGGGAAGACCCCGTTTGAAAAAGACATATTGACTAAATGTGTGACAGGTTTTATTATAATATGCAAACTTGACCTAAGCAAAGAATTCGGTATACCATCGGGGCCCGAGGAATGTTTATTTTTTATGCTTTTTTTTAAACAATTTAATAATTCCGTTTCACTAAAAGGCAGTGCACACATACTTTCGCGAATAGTTATATTAGACTCAAAGTTGCTAGTCGAATAAATGTTTCTTTTTATAGAACGTTGAATATTTTGAGGGCCATTAATACAATTCTCATTAAAAGTATTTGCAATTGTTTGAGGATCGTCAATGATTGTTTCTGAATTTTTAAGAGTGATATTTTTGTGCGACTTTTCATTATTGTTAAGTATAGATATAAGGCTCCATACTGTTTTATTTTTATTGTCGGAGGATTTGATTAAGTTACCATAAAACGATTTCTTACAATTCATAATGTATTGCCGGTATTTATATTTGTCTGTTAAATAAAGTTTTTTAAGCGCGGATACATTTTTTGGAGGTGGTAAATGTTTTTAAGATGAGTGATCCGAAAGTTGTGCGGACAGTTTGAATTTGCCGCACCATGTTCAAGACACAGTTGCACTCGACGGGTCATGTTTTCAAATTCTAACTGTCTGCGGTCATTTTGAATCACCCGGTATATAGGTTAACAAAAAAAGGATTCAATGGTCTGTGCCACAATTCAAATGCCAAAGAATGGAAAAAATTATTATTGAAGAAATGTGGTGACAGGGATTAAAGATAACTCTCGTGATGATCCCAACATAAACGTGCAATGCAAATGCATGTTTAACTTTGACGTTTGATTTGTGAAAAATACTGTATAAATAGGGAGTAAAATAAAGATGGTGGTCATTCAGTCAAGCACTCCTAGATTATGAACAATCTGGGCCAATCTTAAAATGTTTTTTAAATTGTAGATCATCAGAGATTGTATTCTTTATTTTCTGCCAAAAAAATAAATCGCCCCACAAACTATTTTAAAATACCGCGGGTGGAATGTACGCAATGAATCACTACGTGCAAAGTTCACTGTGAATCAGAAAACCATCTGCTGGATTTAAACCTTCGCCTGCACTATATCCTTTACTATTAATACGCGTATCAGACTAGTAGGAGGCAAAATCTCAAAAGAACAAAAATGTTTATGCGATAAATGGTTTATAATGTAAACATTAGCTAAAAATAAATGAAATATTGACATCGGATTAATTTTAGTTTCGAAAGCATGATCAGATCAGTATTTAATTTTAATGTCAAAACTTAATTAGAGGTTTTCTTTTTCCATTTGCATCTAACTTTCAACTATTTTTAGATTGCCTTTAGTTTGATGCTATCGCATCGTATGTAGCGGAGCAGAAATTATTGAAAATTCACAAGAATCGTGCACTTTGTGCCAAGTCTTTGAAATTTGGTACAATCGACACCATCGCAAGCAACTTGTGCGTGACCTCTGCACATCTTTATTTTCCGCAGTTATAACAGTCTTTTAGGGATAAAAAAAAGTTAATTAGTAAGTATCTACTTATCTAGTACATACAGGGTGGCCAAGCACCAAATCCACCTCTTCCCCAAACTCGTAATCCAACTCTTACATTTTAAATCTAGACATTTAGAGATTATGGCGTGAATGTTAAAATTTGATGAATTGAGCTTTGCCATTAATTTTTGACATTATTGGCTAAGAAAGCCCAATACTTGTAATTGAAGCCGTAAGAAACCTTAAGTCTTGTCGTCTTGATTTTTGACTCTTTAAGTTTGAAGTTTCATAAACCCTAACCGAAAAATTTGAAACTCGAAATTCAAAGGTTACATTTTTTAAAGTTTTAACATAAGTAATCCTAATTAAAATTTGGAGATTGACACCACACTTTAAAACCTAAAGTTCAATCTTCAAAATATTAATTGAAACTTGAAAATTAAAAGATTGCAATTTGAATTTTAGTATGTAAAGAAGTTTAAAACTTGAAGTGTAAATTGATAAGTATAAGACGTAGAGATTGTACTTCATCATTTTAAATTTTAAATTTACTTGTACACTTTCTTGTTTTGGGATATCCATTTTATACTTGAAGCATGACTGAGTTTCGAATGAAGCAATTGGAGAATGACAAGTTAAAGTTTGAAGCCCAGTTTTTGCTACCAAATGTCTAAATTTGAATCTTGACGTTTAAAGTAAATAGTGAAGCTTGAATTTTAATATTTAAAACTTAAAGTTTGACCAGTACCTTCCATAAGACCCAGGGGCGGACTGGGTACTTACGGGCCAGGTGGAATTGCATAGGGTACGGGCCATTAAAGTATTAGTGTAGTAATGAAGGTGGCGGAGGGGGGGGGGTAGCACTGAGGTGCACCACAAAAACATTTTAAAGTACTCCTTTCTAGAAAATCAATTACCATACAGTTTTTGCAGCTGATAATTAAAAGTAACAAAATATACAATCCACACGAGGTGCGTCGCCTAGCATTGTATTTCAGCACTTTCATGCTACGACAAAAAATGATAAATTCATTGTAAAACACTTCAATTAAAACAGAATTTTTTAATAACCTAAGATCAACCCCAATTAGAGAAACGTGTTAATAATTTATTAATAGTGCAAGAAACTAAAAACAGCACATACTTATAAATTTCCAACGGGCCATTATGATCTACAGGCCAGGTGACAATCGCCACCCCCCCCCGTGCCAGTCCGCCCCTGGTTATACACTGCCTTTTTTTGAGCCCCGAAAAAAATTGTTTCAGATCGACCCGGAAAAAAAATTTTCTTATAGAATGTGGCCTGTAGAATTCATAATTTCAAACAGTTCCAAGATTGGGTTACTAGTTCAAAAGTTACAGCCCTTTAAATTTTTTTTCGAAATTGGTATCTTTTGATTGAGAAGTCTGATCGAAAAAGCACGAATTGTTTTGGATTGTACTCTCCAAAATTAATAAGAAAAAGTGTTTTCCCGAGAAATTTTGGTGTAGTCGATTTTTGGTAAAAAAGGAAGGTTATACATTAAGACCCCAGCAAATCTTAAGTGTAACCTGCAATCATTGTGAAGAAAGTGAAAAGGGACAGGAGGAGATATAACATGACCCTTACACGTCCGGGGAAAGAATTGACCTGTGCCTGTCGTAAAAGGTGACTAAAATGGCACCAAATGACTCCCGATATAAGATGCAGAAGTCAACGGAAAACCACTGCATTAAAGATCTGTTGATATCCCAAGCGGACTAGTGGGCAGTGTAGGAAAGGAGGCGGTTACGGGATTGGTTGGAAAATGCGGACTCGGAGAAAGGAATGAAAGAGGTATTGGCAGAAGGTATATATATATAAGAACGGAGCTGATCTATTCAGCAACCACATTCTCTTAGCTGCAGATTTAGAGATAACACTGAAAAGAGCGAGGAAAACTGCTGATTGTAGAAAATTGAATTGGGAAAAATTGAAAGAAAGCTTGGGACGGAACATCAAGGACGGAAGAGAAACATTGAGAGAGGGTAAAGAAAGGTGTAATATAAATTAGCAAAGAGCGCATCGGTTTCAGCAAGGGGAGAAGAATAAAGAAACCGTGGGTAACAACAAAAATGATAAATAAGATCAAAGGAAAGCTAAACATTTAATGACATGATTTGGTATATAACAAAATTTAAGAAGAATACGATGGATACGGGGACAAAAGGTGGAACTATAACAGGGATAGAAGTCATAGAGGAGAATGTAGGAGAGCAATAGTTTGGTTTGGGAAGAGGAATGGGCACGAGAGACGCAATAGGAGTGGTGAGACAGATCGGAGAAAGATATTTGGAAATAGGATTCGATTGGGTAAAGAAATTGTTGGAAATACTAGAGAGAGAGGGTGGGAACGGCGACTAATACGAAACTTATACAGTGTGTCCCAGGTAGAACGGACCATGGGTAAACGGCAATGTATTTTTTCGCATAGGATCCAGGACGCCTTTGAAATTACCGTTCAACGTACTACTCCAATCTCTTTCTATCATTAGGCAAGCGAAATAACGTACGTTGAACACTAACTTCAAATAACGGCCGATCAAAAATGAGTGACGGTCGAGTCGCCTTTGAAAGTTCAAGTTTCCCATGTAAACAAAAATTCCAAAGGTGACTAGACAGCAATTCATTCTTGGTCGCATAGTACATATCAAAGGCCTCGTGGATCCTGCGAATAAAATACATTAATTCTGTTTGCCTATTGGTGCGTTCAACCTGGGACATGCGGTAAGTATATGAAAAAAAAGTAAAAATCAGGGTTGGCTGTAAAAAAACGAATTGGTGTGTAATCGAAAGAGGAGTTAGACAGGTATGCGGTTTATCGTCCACCCTTGTTTAATTGATATGTAGAAGACATAGTGGAAATGTGTTGGAAAATTTAGTATGAACATCGGAGGAAAGAAGATGATAGTGTACGATTTGTGGAGAATGAAAAAGAACTAGAGTTAGATGACATGAAAAGGCCACAGAATTAACAAGAGCAAAACAAAATTTATGAAAGTGGAAGTGCAGAAGGATATTCAAGTAATAGTAGATGTGGTGGGGATAGAGCAAGTGGAAAGATATAAGTATTTAAGTACATAGATAACACAAGGTTAGAAAAGCGAAAGAGAAATTCAGATCAGGATAACGATGGCAAAACAAGCATTTAATAGTAACATGCGAATTTTATGCATCATATGGAAATTGAACTGGTTCGGACATGAAAGAACTGTTTGTTGAAGGAAATAATCGAGGGAACTGTTCAAGGAGAAAGGAAAAGAGGAAGAAGAAGAAGGAAATTGATTGACGACCTGAACGAAGGAGAAGATGAATATGAAAGCGTATAAAGAGTTGTGGAGAAGAGCCCTCAAGCACCTGCATTGGCAGAAAACCAATGTTAATGATGATGTTTGTTACATAGAAGAATTTGTATTGATTGCTAAATGTCGTCCATAGTGTTGATGTAGCACATTGATCGGATTTTATAACAAGCGAAATTAAATATTTCTGTATTGGCAAGTACAAGTAAATTAATTATAAATTAAAATGGTGGACAATATTAACTCGGTACCGTTTAAAACGGAAATTCCTGCTTGCATTGCAGTTATCTTGACAAAAATGTAGTTCCATATAGAAAATTTTTTGATAGTGGCAGTGAAATGGAAATAAATTAACATACCTCTAGACTCAAGGAGTAAATCCATGGGACATTTTTAATTAATTCGAAAAGCACATCCGTTCACTCACTACAAAGTCACGTAACTGAATGGTGAATTTACAACCGGACATATAAGGCGTTCAAGATAATAGACCCAATTATTCTGTTTACAATGAAATTGATAAGGGACGACTTTGAACTGGAACGTTGCTCCTCCTCTTAATTTTATTGTTACACTTAGTACACACGCTTCCCCGGCTTTCCTCGCTAAATACTGCAAGACCGTCGATACGAAAAACCATCCCCTCGAATCCTATCAACGCGCTGAAAAGGATACTTCCTCCTATACATGCCTAAGTGCCCGTCTTTTGTGTATCAAAACCGCAAATTCGCCGGCCTGGACAAACGGTTCCGATATCGCTAGATCGACAAACTGAGCAACGTAGTAAAGAAAATTTTCCGTGTCACGACGGCGATAGGAAAAACTAGTTCAAGGTTGGCGTGCGTTGGAGATAAAACTGGAAAGTAAACAGTATATAAACGCGTTTGCGAAAGGCCGTTTTAGTTATTTATAAAAGTTTATTTCAATCAAATTTCCGACGAGAGTCGATCGGACGCAATCAATTTTGAAAGAAGCCCCAATACTGTTTCATTACGGTTTTCGCTGCAATGGACGAAACGCTACGGGTAATTATGCAATAATCTAGAAAACTGAAGAGAAAATTGTCGTTTCACTAACGTTCGAATTTTGAACTTTTCGTGTTGGACACGGTGTACGGTAGAGAAAAGTCCTCTTCCATTTTTATTTAAGGAACTAACAGTGCTACAACTCATTTACGTTGGCAATGAAACATTGCACACGATGTTCTAATGGGTAATCTCCTGTCACGTTTTCATTACTGCAGAAAATAAACCAAAACCCCTCTACGCTGTAAGGAATAAGCTGCGGGAAATTGGGTGGAAAAACTTGTACGTTCGAGAAAAACGAATTCAATTTTCTCGAAGCAGTTCGTCGTTTCTTTTCGATGTATTATTGCGTTAATAAAATTTTTGGAAGATTCGGGGCCTACGTGTAGCTGTATGGCAGTTAACATGAAAATTACTCACAAACTACCGCCTCGTAATTTATTATTAGTACGCAACTAATCTTATTCGTTATTTTGAACGAGAAAGTTTCATTTCACAGGGAGATGCGGATGCATTAAATATTAGCCTGCGAACAGTGACTCCTATTTTACAAATTTTTAAAACGGGCATACTACTAAAAGTCCTAAAAATGCAACGTAAAAAACCCGTCAGCGATGTTGATGGTTTCACACAAGCAGTTTCGAATTAAACCGGAAGTGATCAATGTGCAATTTGACAAATGTTTCTCACCAAACAAAAGAGACATTGCGGTGACCGTCTTATCTACAACGCACTGTATAGATTTTTGTGGTTCGACTACAATAATTGAGTAAAAAAAATTAAATTTGTGCTAAAAATCCTTAGGCGCGTGTCACTGATGAGTTTTCGTTTTACATAAATTTATTTGCGCATTTATTAAAACTTTTAATGAAATTTTACCGAACATTTGAAAAACAAAGCTGTCAAAATTGTCTGCGTGCAAATCTGCAGATAATGACGTGTCAAGTAATTAAAGATTGAGCGCGTGCAGCATAATGACAGTATTAACAATTTGTATTACAAATGAACGCGAAAATCTAATTAAGCGACTGAAGCAAACCGCCATGCAAATTGGGCGACTGTAATTAAATGGCGAAATAATCTAACCAAACCGAATGTAAATAAGAAACAAAACACAGACCAGAAAACTAATTATTATTTGTCCCACTTTGTACTAAATCCCCGTTCAGCCTCAATTACCAGCGAGTGGCTCTTAACAAAATTATTTTTTCCCCGCAAATACGCCAAAAAAATTATACCATGTGCTTAAAACGTTTAAAAGCTCGATCAATCCCTACAATTAATTCAATTCCTACTGCAATGTAATTATTGTTTGCAGGGCGGTATTGAATGTGTTTTCTAGGCAAAGCGAGACAATAAACGATCATGAAAAACATATTATATTGTATTATTGTATTATTTATATTATTATTGTATATTATATTGTATATTATATTGTATATTATATTATTGGATCCGTGAGAGAAATTCTTTAATACCAACTGTCATTCGAAAACTTTGAAAACGCACAGAGGGAGATGAATAAATAATTTTCCATTTTCGCATGCATTATAAATGGGACCGTATAAACTTACCCGCTGAACCCTCGCCTCTTATTAACAGGTGAGGATGTGTTAATTGTTCCTGAACTGTCGCTGGCCGCTGCATCTGTAAAGAAAAACAAACAGTTAGTAATTGCAAAACTTTTTACGTGGCATTCTTTTTAAGTGTAACGATTCCAGAATAAAGGAGCGCGTATTTAAACTGATAAATTCTAATTTTACGCCATGAAAAGTATTCAGTGATAATAAAAGTATAATCTAAGAAGGCAAAGAAAGTAGAATACGACGTTTAAGAAATAGTCATGCATACTATGATTTAGATAAAGACTATTTTAAGGAGCACGAAGAAAATTTTTTCCCCAACCAATGTTTCACAAACTGTGGATAAGTACCAACTTTGTTATTTTAAATAGAACAATATTTTTTTAATTCCTTATTCGATAGAGAATTTGTACTCTCTTAGATAATGATTTTTATTATAGGTCAAATAAGTGTGCCATGGACGACACAAGTTGAATATGAATTGAGATTTTAGAGTGCTGTGACCGAAACAATCGCACTATTTATGTTGTTTACCACAATTGCTATTATTGTTCTATGAATATTGAATAAGCTTACAATATAATAGAAAAATGCGTAATTTTACTCATAATGAAAAAGTTGATATGTACGAAGTGTACATTTTAGCAAGTAAAAATACTTGCCTCGATTAGAATTTAGCAGGAGAAATATCCTGAAAGAGAAGTACCATCACATAAATATGTTCGAGGAATAGAATCCACACTTATTGAAAAACAATAAATAATAATATTGAAATAGATATTTGGGCCTATTTTGAGGCAAATCCAAGGGTAATGATTAGAATGGCTGGTACCGAGTACCAGTGTAATGTAAGAAGAGTACATAAGATTTTAAAAATGAATAAATACAGAGCATTTAAACTAAAAAATCCAACATTTACATTTTGGAGACCATGCAAGACGCCTTGAGTATTGTTATTTGTTGTTAAACGAAGGATGAATGAATGAAATTTTTGGCATTTTCACTGGAAGAACTGGAGTACCGAGATAATTGTGCGTGAGATAGAAAGATAACATATAAAAAAATAGCACTAAGGTTCTCTCACAGATGATCGGTATTTACAATTTTTAAGAGACGTGTCAGCAACTTCAAATCAACCCTTGCACTTGTGAACTGGGAGAATGTATGGGAGTGCGATGATGTAGACTCGGCTTTTCAATTATTTTTTGAGACAATTCTATGGTTATTCAATCTTATATGTCCCGTTATAATCAAAGTGGTAACAACCAGAAGTACTGGGCAAGGACCAAGGTGGTTTACATCCGAATTAGCAATTGCTAGGAACGATCTAAAACACCACTTCTCGCAACTAAAATCTTGTGATTCCCAGTGCGTGTTGAAACACTACAACTTAAAAAAGCGAAGATATAAGCAACAAGTTAAACAAGCTAAACGCACATACTATCAAAAGGTTATATCAGACTCACAGAATAAACCCAAAACCCTGTGGACAATGGTGAATCGTGAAACTGGGCGAAATCGTGAAAAAAGTAGAATTGCACTAAATCATGAAAATACACTAATAACTCACACGCAGCAAATTTCTAACTTATTTGGAACATACTTTTCAACAATAGCTTTGGACCTGACCAATAAGCACTTTGACAAAAACACGACATGCTCTGTTACATTAGACAACAGAATTAGTCAATCAATCTACGTCTATCCAATAACACAACACGAACTAAATCGTACATTGGATTCCCTAAAAAACACCTCGTCATCAGGAGAAGACGGTATCACTGTGAAAATCTTGCGACACATTTGGACGTCCATTGCACCTGTCATACTACATCTATATAACAAATCATTAGCCTGTAGAACTTTCCCCGGCTCACTAAAAACTGCTCGTGTAATTGTGTTATACAAGAAGGGGGATCCGACAAGTATTGAAAATTACAGACCAATATCATTGTTGAGTATTTTCTCCAAGCTCTTGGAAAAAATTATCTCCAATCGATTAACATCATTTATAAATAAATTTAAAATCTTGCCACCCTGTCAGCATGGCTTTCGGTCAGGGATGTCTACTGAAAGCGCAGCGTTCGATCTACTAACACATCTGTACACAGAACTAGACAAAAGGAAACTGATCAACGTTCTACTGTTTGACATCAGTCGTGCCTTTGATACCATCCAAACAGAATGTATCTGTTATAAACTCGAACATCTGGGTGTTAGGGGACCGTTGCTCGCGTGGATAAGATCTTTCTTGACGGGAAGACAACTATACATGGACATAGAAAATGTGCCATCTAGATCTAGGACGTTTGAAGTATCTTTGGGTGTTCCTCAAGGATCAGTGCTTGGTCCTCTGCTATTTTTGTTATACTGTGCTGACCTTCCAAAGTTCGTAAAAATTAGTAAATTGGTAGGTTTCGCTGATGATACTACAATTGTGGTCTCGGCCGATACCTCAAATGATTTACTTACTTTAACCAATCTTGCCATGAAGGAATTTAAAAACTGGTGTTGTGTAAATAAACTTGTTTTAAATGTTGAAAAGACCGTATGTCTCCAGTTTGGGAAGATGAGGCCATCAAATGAAACCAATATAAGACAAAGTTTTTGGGTATTTTTATTGACGATGAGTTATCGTGGCGCCAACAAATAGACCATGTTTGTAAAAAACTTAACAAGACTTTTTATCAAAACGCTCTACTCACAATATACTATGCTCTGGCATACCCCCATCTGGCATACGGTGTAATAGCATGGGGAGCAGCTGGGGAGTGTAGTAGAGTATTTACCTTACAAAAAAGACTTGTTCGACTAATATTTAATATTAAGCCCCTAACTTCACATAAAAACACTTTTATTGCCATCAAAATGCTTACATTTCCAAGCATTTATATTTATAAGTCAAGCATGTTTGTCCATAAAAATCCTAAATACTTTACCCCATTGAATGCTAATCATGACTATAAGACAAGAAACTCTGATATCCTCACTATTCCCGTTCACCGTACGACCAAATTCGAAAAAGGACCATTGTACAATTGCATAAAAATATATAATTCCCTTCCATCTACTATTAAAAATTTGAAAAGCGACATGGCATTTAAAACGGCACTAAAAAGTTTTTTAGTGCACAATTGTTTCTATAAAACAAGCGATTTGTATACACTGTGATTTATATTGACCAACTGTGATACGACAAATTTTTAATGTGTTTTTTAATGTGTTTTTGTTAATATTAGTGACTATGTCTATGTCAATGTATATTGATCACAGGCAATAAACATATTATTATTAAACATATTATTATTATTATTATTAATATGCTACTTCTTCAGTGGATTAGTACTAACGGCCCTATTTCATGGCTTGCAAGGTCGCCGGATTTAAATTCATTCGATTTTTATATGGGGCTATTTAAAGTATAAAATTTACAATAATGTGTATCCAGATTTACAGCATCTAAAAAACAGCATAGAACATGTTTTAAATAATATTAATGACCGGACGTTAAGAAGCAATTTGTTCCGAAGAATTGTTTTTCACATTCATTTGTATCGTCCATAGTACAGTAAACTTATATACACGGATATACATCCCAACAAGCAATACAAAATATTATATCACTGAATTCAAAATAAAATTCTCTGTCCAATAAAGAAATAAAAAAAATACAGTTCCATTTAAAGAACAAAGTTGGTATCCAATAATTCAGAACCAATGGTTGACAAAAATTTTTTTTTCGTGAGATTAAAATAGTTTCTTAAAATAAAAATTTTTTACTGATTCGTAGCTGCTGTAGTTCTCGAGATAGCAGTAGTGGACAAAATGAAATGAACACCCTGTACACCTATAGTTAAACATACAGTATGACGATCAATAAGTAGTTATGTACACCAGTTTATTGAAAAGGTGTAATCAACATTTGAAGGAAGATGCACCTTGTCTTACTGAATTTGTCTATAATAACATCATTTTCTGTAAATTACCAGGCCATAAAGTAAAGAACAACCTTCGCTAACATTTTCCATTACAGTTTTATATTTCTTATTCTAATCGATTTTAGTAGTCAAATGAATCTCCTTTTGATGTATATTATTATCGACTTTGGCGAGATTTTTTGTCATATTGAAAGAAACCAAAGACCGTCAAGTTTAATTTTTTTTAAATTCCATTTAAGGGGCGGGAATCATGAAAAATTTTATATTACATTGCTGTGTGCTGTGGATAACGAATAAAAATGCTGCGCCCCACGAAATTTCCTCTTATTTCCCCAAAATTTGCTCCATTTCCTACATATTACCCAGATAGTTCCTCGAAATTTTCTATATGAGAGACAAAAATTTCCCTGGTGATCAACCCTTCGAAGTTGGTCACGACTTATTCCCTTCATTACATAAAAAATTGCTACAATTACCCTAACATTTCTAAGAATGCCTTAAATTTTCCCAACCGAAAATTTCTCCGAAATTATTAATAAGTAACGTTTACTTTCCTTTAGAAACCGTTAATTTCCTTAGAATTTCCTTAAAATTTTCTCTTATTCCCTCAAAATTTTCTAATATTTCACGAGAATTTCCTCTAATTCCCCGACATTTCCTATATGAGGAATAACAATTTCCCTTCTGATCAACCTCTCGTAAAAGACGTTTGAAAATTAGCTGCCGGAAGACCTGCTCCAAGAGAATTTTCCTCCGGAAAATACCATGGTAAGAAATTCGCTCCCGTCCCCCCATGTATATTCCCTCAGGCAGAAATTGGTCTACGGAAAATTGTCGCGGGGGGTACAACTCCGGAATTTTCGTCCCCAAGAAGAATCGCCCCAGGATTTCCTCTTTCGGGAACTTCAGTATATGATTTTACAGTTCCGAAAAGTACCTACTGTCGATGCCAGGCCAGTTCTCGTAAGAAGTGTACTGCACCATTAATTAGTTAACCCATCTCCCTATTTAAAAATAGGGGTTAAATCAATTTTTATTCTTGCATTTTTTTAAATCTCAAAAAATTGTTGACAGTATTTATATTCAAGCTGTGAATTTTCTCTCAGATGCAAAGAGTAAAACGCGACTAACAGTTAATGTCAAATGAAGCAGCCTCATCCGCCATATTACATTAGTGGAATTTTCCTGAGAGGGGGGGGGGGGGTTAGAATTAATGTTATCTCTCATTGTATCCTAATTAAAGGTCTCAACGAAACGAACCGTTTTCTACCAACCACTGCCCTTCTTTCTGTCCTCTTATCAAAATACGGGGTGGGGGGGGGGGGGGGGGGGGGGGGGAGAGAGTGGAACTGGTACTTCATGGTACTCTAATGAAAGGTCTCAACGAAGGGAATTAATTTGCAAGAAATATATCCATTGGTGATGTCAAAACAAAAGCTATTTCGGTTAAAAAAATGCGCGTTATCATCACAGTTACGTAACGTTAAAAGCCCAATTTTTTTAAATTAAGTTGTGTACCTAATTTGTTTATACAAGGTGCCAATAAAATTATATAAAACGGCAACCGGGAAAAAGATTAAAGACAATTAAAGCGCTTTTTTGTTGTAAACCATATAAGGATTTTGTACATTTCCTGACTGCAACATTGGTAATTTTTACCATAAATAAACTAAATGAGAACTGATAAAGGTGTTGAACCTAAACCACGATAGTACCGATTTCAAATTCGTTAACCATCTTTCGAATGTCACTATTAACGCGTAACCAAATAAAGACGTTCCACAATCCAATTTTCCAAAATGCTGCTACCCTTCCAAAGGAGAAAATCAGTTTTCCGTGGGAGCATCGATAAATGTAAATTATTTGAATTTTGGATCTCAATCTCTGGTACCTGGATGATGGAACTATACCAGACCACCAGACAGTATACTGGCAGAAATGATGACACTCAAGGAAAGGTTAAAAAAAATTCGCCTGTCAATAAATCCTTCAAAACGTAAGCTGTTCGTTTAAAACCATTTTCAATAAGAAGTCCTAGATCGATTCGAGTTAGTTGACCTATCTACTGAGAACAACTCCTCTATGCAACCGTACGAATTTGATCTCAACCAGAGATCAAGATTAAAAGCATCATAAACTGTAGCTTTTACTCTTACATTCAGTCGACATCCTTGACTGCGCCCACTGCGGGCGCAGTTGCGAAATCCAGGCAAAGAAGAAAAGGACTAAATATAAATCTATTATGGACGAAAATTACCTATTCACACCTTTCGTAGTAGAAACGCTGGGTCCTTAGAATTCGGAAGGCCGGGAATTTTGTGACACCCTGATGGGAGCCCTTATCTATCATACAAACAAAGCTTGGGCGTTCAAAGGGGAAACAGCCAGAATTATGGAAACTTTTAAAGAATGTATACCTATGAATGAACTTTTTTATGTACTTTAACCACTTTTATATACTTAACTGTTGTGATTTTTTTATGTGAAATGTTAATAAAAAGCTGTCATCATCACCGAACAACAGTTGTTCTTCCGCTTATACTTTGTCGTGGTTTCAGAAGTAATCACGTGTGGGTATGCAAAGAAAGGTCGAAAGGAACAAACCTGGCAAGACCTGGAGGTATACCCGACCACTACGGTGATTTTGAGTTCGTTCAGGTTTTCACGTTTTCACTAATTTTGCTTGTTGCATTTACTGGACTGCAGGGTATGACCAATAGCTGTCGTTGTCTCCATTTAATCAACCCAAATAACTCTCCTTTCCTACTTGAAAATGATTACATGATAAATTGCATGTATATGAATGTGAATTTATCTATTGATGCAACTTAAAATGAAATCAAAGGCCCTTTAAAAGTGGCAAGGGTCCCCAAACGAACTATAATGAAATTTGTCATCTACTTACTAAACATTGCCGCGTTTAAATTCCCACATACACACACGCTAACAACAAAATTTAAACTGCAAGTAATTTACTTGAGGCGATTCCAACTCTTCTTATCGACGATAAGGTAATCTACAATTTACCCGATTAAAAGCGTTTTCCGACCGACGCGGATACCGAGAAAAATCGCATTATTTAAAAACGCATAAATCACCTTGAATTGATATTTTTACTTCAAGCATAGGTATATATCGAGTTAACATCACGCGGTATTAATTTACAGAATGAAGAGAAAGGAAGGAGCAAACGAGCGCCTCGTAACAAAGACAATATCAATTACTTGGATAAGAGAAATTATGGTGGTAATTGAAAATCACAAAAGCCGAGCGGTGACGCAAATGACGCAAAAATGGGTAGCTTGTCAATCTGACACAAGCAATTTCCATAGCTGTCGTGCGTGAGGAAATTTGAGAGAAATAGGTATCTGAAATGATTTTACACAATTCACCTGAGGTTAGTTAGTAACTATTGTTGTGTTTTGTGTTGTACAATTACTCCGTCTATTCTCTTTGCTTGGGAATTAACTACGAATGTTAGTGGAAGTCGCAAACCTGATTTATTCGACGTTAACAACTCATTTCATTTGGAGGCGCTTGTAATCCCTCTAGTGCACAATCTCTCGAGTTTCGTATTCAGAAATATCAAACTATTTCTGAGCATACGATTTCCAGGGAGCAAAATTGAAAATTGGGGTGTGAAAGTTCTGATGTAAGTATATGTTGGATTTTTTTATGGTGGTCTGTCTACAAATGTAGCATTCGAAAGTGCTATCTAAATGCTTAAAAAGTTGGTGGTAGGACAAGTCTTATAATCTCAGATATTTTAGGCATACAGGGTGTTCAATAAAACTGATCTGTAGGTATGTCGACGTGTTTTTTTTAAATGGAACATCATACATTTTTGTTTTCATAATAAGAAATTGACGAATTAATTTTTTTAAATGCAACAGGGGTCGTTTTTATATTCCCGCATGAAAATAAAAGACTAGAGCAACAACAAATCTTATTTTCCATCCTTTTGACTACACCGTTTCAATAACATCATTAATCCAGTATAAAAATTTTCATTCGATTTTTCCGCAAAATGGCCCTCAACAGCTGCTATAAGTTAATCATTTACCCTAAATGTTGTGCCTCTTAGTATTTTTTTTGAAAATTCGGGAACAAAAAATAGTCACAGGATGCTAGATCTGGACTAAAGCAGATTTCGTCCAAACCACAATCAGCTACAGCAGCTTTTAAAGTCTGGACTTGCAACAACTAAAGCAATGAAATCGCAATCGCAACTCAATCAAAACATTTAAATATGGTAGGCGCCAATAGTCTCAATAGAAGGTATACTATTTGTTTACCACTCGCAATAAATATTCATAAATTCACAACAAAATAGAATCAATACGTACCCACAGTATTGTACGGCGTCGTTCTAAATTTAGGCACTAGAAATAACTACGACTACCTACCAATCGCAAAAAACGGGGGATATTTCGCCCTGATAACTTATCTAAACACATTGATTTTTTCACTTCCACATTTAGAAACGTCGCCACATGAAAGCGCAACATCGTAAATCACCATTGTCACGGAATATGGAAATTTATTCGATGTCGTTGACTCAATGTTCGCCGTTTAATTTCAAATTTCATGGACGTTTAACATTTGAATAGGGGGTTTAGGGATATGGTTCCTATTTTGTTTGTATAATTCCAGGTCGCAGATCGCAGATCCTTCTTCAATTACATTTGCTTGTCTGTCGTACCGTCGTACGATACGCCTTGAAACTTGGTACATCTTCGTACAAAGGTGAATCTTATTTAGGGCGAATAAGTCAAATATGATCAAAGTTTCAGATTTCAGATATCTCGATACCCCTTTGTACCCCTAATAAAATTGTTAATGTCACGGAATTTCTATATACTACAATATTCCTGGTCCTTATGCATTGAAAAATGGCTAAATATGCTCCTAACTGTTCACTAATTTTTAGTAATCAAGTACTTTCCAATTATTCAATAAAATATATGGTGTTCCATTTTTAAAAAAATCGCTTCTGATACGCCGCTGCAATGTAGCACGTCAATGATGACGAGAAATATTTTAGAAACATGGCGACGGTCACTGTACACAATTTTGCTCCATTTTTAGCTTCCTAGCTCGAGCTAGGTGGCTATTACGGTCATCATTTTTTTTGACATGTCCACGTTGTAGTTTAGATCATTTTAAGCAACTTTTAAAGAATAAAATTTCTTCTCTGTAAGAACAGTCCAGCATTTGAGAAAGGAGCCTTATGCCGGTCCACAGTCGAAGGAAGGGGTGTGAATTGGCATATTACGCTCTTTCAATGGCCTTAAGAACCACCCCTACAGTATTTCAAGCCGAGGTAATAGCTTTAACCAAGTACGCAGAAGTCATTGCGCACACATACATCCGCTCGCATAGTCGGGCAGCTCTCAAGGCTCTGGCAGCCTGTTCCCTGAACTACAAGCTGCCCAGGGAATGCCACACAAAACTTACCGCAGCAGCACGTCTAGCTAGTGGTAAGAAGTCTGCTCAAATAAAGAGTGGAAATGTCTATGGGAATCTGCCCCTGGACTATGGCAATCCAAGAAACTGATCAGTTTCCAGAAGACTAAAAAATCAGCTCGTCGCTAGCACTCAGCAGAAGTGAACTAAGATCAGACATAGGCGTGCTCACTGAACAGTGGACACTGCTCCTCGAAATTGGGGTAGCTTACCTCTGCTTCGATGAGAAAAAGACAGCGGAATACATCATTGGCTGGTGTGAGGCAATTTCCGGATAGGGATCACAAAACCTGGGTAAAGCTGCAATAGCGCCCCAGCAGATCAGGGAGTTTCAACCGGAGAGGATCTTCAGATTTTGTTAACACTGCCTCTCTTGGACTTAAGACGTTAAGGCGTTAAAATGTTGCGAACGTACATTAGGCATAAATGATGTAAGGCGTCCAGTCCAACATCAACACTGTAGACCATAATCGAATTATGTACTATATTTTTGAAGCAAGCAATTTTGTCTAGAAAAGATGTCAGTTCCTAGGTGATGATTTACTAGGTTTAAACTGTACCTGAAGACGAATTAGGGTATAGCGATCATCTCTTTTGTGAGTTGCGGTAAGTTTGCGACTACCAGTTTCGCAATCTTATATCTGAATGTCACCTAATTAGTTAATATACAGGATGTACCATTTACCTTCAGTTAATCGATTATTGAGGAAACTAGGGGTGGTATCAAAAATTGATTTATATACAATATTCACATTTTCCTTAACTGTAGGTACCTTGAGAGTCAAGTGTAAGGCAACTTAATTTTTTCAAATATAAACCTACACTTTTAATGAAAATTCTTATTCTACATCGGAAAATAATAAACTTTCGTGGGAAACGCTTTTCCTTACATTTACCATTTACACACTCTTCCAAAAGCGCGATTTTTGGTTTGAGTTAGGAAGCTGTTTTGTCAAGAATTTTAGTTGTATGCATTTGTAATGTTCACTCATACTGTTAAATGTTAACTTTACTTTAACATCCCTGAAAGAACGTCGAATTTGGAGCTAGACTCCATAACACAACATCACAATTACAACAAGTTAAAAAGTAATCGTAAACGATTTACATAAAGCGCATTTCCACTTGCATTCATTTCCCATTTGTAAGATGCAACTTCTATTAAAATCGTAAAAATCCGGCCACAAATATGAAAGATAGCGTTGCACATGGGCAATCCATTTTTGACGTGCTACTTCAATTGCAGTTTATGAGAAGAATTTCATATCAATGCTTTTCTAAATAAAAAAGTTAGCACTGCGCATGCGCAAAAAAAAATTTTGAAACTGGCGCTAGATTTTCATTTATTCCAAGTGCCTATGTATCACATTTCATTTAAATTCTTCCATAAATAAAAATATTGGCACTGCGCAGGCGCAAAACCAAATTTTGAAACTGGCGTTTGATTTTCCTTTATTCCATGTGCCTATGTATCGAATTTCATTTAACTTCTTCCATAAATAAAACAGTTGGCACTGCGCATGCGCAAAACCAAATTTTGAAATTGGCGTTTGATTTTCTTTTATCCCAAGTGCCTATGTATCAAATTTCGTTTAAATTCTTCCATAAATAAAAAAAGTTGGCACTGCGCATGCGCAAAACCAAATTTTGAAATTGGCGGTTGATTTTCCTTTATTCCAAGTGCCTATGTATCAAATTTCATTCAAATACTTTTTTTATAAGTAAAAAAGTTTGCAATTCGGTTTATAAATGGTCGAGATGCGAAAACGGCACTGTGAATTTTGAATCGATTCGATTCAACTTTTGGCATTGCGTATTATATGGCTAAAGCTATGCCCATATTGAATTTCATGCAATTCAGTTCATAACTAACGGAGATGTAAAAGCGATCGAACATTTCTAAACAAAGTTATCGTTCACACGGACAGATAGATGGACAGACAGACAAAGGAACAGACGGACAGACCAACAGGCAGACGACAGATAGCAATGCAAAATTATAAACGATCTCTAGGATCGTTAATAAACGGCAAAAGTGTAAAATTATGGAACATGTAAATTTTTGTTTTTTTTTACAATAACTTTTTTTGTAAGCGGTACAGAAAAAATTCCTTCCTTGTTACAAGACTCGACACCATAACGAACCAAATAGTGAAAAAAGTAGAACAATAGCTCTTAAGATAAAGAACTAGTAGCGTCGCAAAACCAGCGGACGGACGGACGGACAAAGTGGCCACAATAGCGCATTTTTTTTTATTTTTGTGGAAATGCGCTAAAAACGCTTTCTTATCTTAGGTTATATTGAAACACTCAAGAGGGTAGAAGACTTACGCAATTTGGAAATTTCAAGATTAACAAATTATCCATTATTGATTTGAATCGCAAATATTCCTGAAATAACTCCGGACGTCGCATTAACTCAACAAAATATTTTAGAACAATTTCGTATAAAATAAGGTACGTGCATGAGCAATAAATAACAGAAAATCAAAGAAAATATTTTTCTCAGAAATAGGTAACCATATTGGCATGAAATACTTATATATGCATATATGCCATCTTTCAAGAATATGAATTTATGCGCACTGCCAAAGTGGGAAAAGCAGCTTTATTACCGCTGCAGGGGTAACTTGCAGATATGGTTTGCGATTCGCTATAATTCCAGTTATTTTGTAATTTTAAAATCTGAAATTCTTACGCTCCAAATACAATTATGCCCTGTGAATCTGCACGTGCCTAGTGGAATAAATTGCAAAACGCCCCCTCACCATTAATCTAATTTTCTATTTCAAATTACATTTTTTTATGTATAAAGTACCAGTAAGTAGATCCAACCAGTTCCCAGATTTTAGATTCCAACTGAAAAAGTGCGCTTGCGTGCGATATCAAAAGCTCCCGATATATCACAATTTTGATATGACTTTCTAAATTTATTCGGGGCGATGGAGGAACAATGCGCCAGATCCACAAAAATGAGGCGTATCAAAAATAATCGGAAGGCAGAAAACACTAAGAAAACAACCCTTGCTCTCGCTCTCCTTGATTTATTCTACTTAAGGCGTTAATCATGATGGTGAACTTAACTTTAACTTATAGAACATTGAACTCCCCCTCTCCTTCACCCCAATAAATTTCTTTCCACATTTTAAAACTCTTTCCAATAATTAAGTAATTCCAAATCAATTTTGAAACTATGGGGAAAGGCCCCTTTTTCCTGTTTTTGCTTGTTATTCGTGGTGTTATTGAAACGAGAGCTTTGGATTTCAATTTTTGAATTTTCCCGTAAAAATACGTAAAGTTGGAAGTTTTGTAAAAAGTGTCTAGGTTCTGAAGTGCCCTCCCAAACAAATGTTGGTCGTGATGATGTAAAGAATTTATCTGGATGATTGAAGTCTAACTAGTCGTTTTCAATGCGCTTTTGTTCTTTAATTACCTGAGGCGGTAAAATAGGGGTGTTCGGTTGCAAATTCAGTCTTTTTTAATGGACAATACATATAGTACTACATTAGTAAATTCATAATGAGATAAAGTCAACGTGGAAACTGTTGAATCGGCTTGATTCCGTAAAAAAGATGATATTTATTAATTTGTAACTGGTAGAAAAAAAACACTAACCAATAAAAAATTAGACAACGCCATTTTGAAAGATAATTCGCCATTTATAGGCGTGGGAAACGGCCCTGTAATTAAAGAGGGAAAAATTAACAGATGATGAAGTCTCAGCAATCGAGGCAAGATTTTAATTAAAAAGGAATTTAGATTTTTGGTGTGAAAAAGATTCTTAAACATTGTCTTGTAGGATGTTTGAGTTTTGATTAAACTATGAATAAATTTATCTCTCGATTTTACAAATTTATGCTAGAATTTTATAGTTCTGTCCAAAGTGTCGAATAGTTTTGCAAGTAACCATATTACTGTGCGATCAAAAATGAGTTGCTGTCAAGTCACCTTTGGAATTTTTTTTACTTAACTTGAACTTCCAAAGGCGACTCGACAACAACTCAGTTTTGATCGGCGGTTGCTAGAAAAATAATAGTCAATTTGTCAACCCAGCAAATGTTTTCTAGAACAGGGCTGTCCAATTCCAAGTGGTCCTTAAAAAAACTACAATCTGGAGGGCCGCATTATAACATCTTTGTATGTAACTTTTATCAGTTTAGTTATATTGTGCATAATTCATATTTAGGGAAATTTACTCCTGTTCTAGAACATTTTATGCTAGAGTTTCTGATCATACCTTAGACAAGCAATGAGATTATGAGAGTTTGCTCAAAAATAAATGTTTACAACCCTATAATCCATTCAGTTTTTGCTGAGCATTAAATTTTAAGTGGGGAAGGAGTGTGTGAGAGGGGCCAAAATATTTGTATCAGTCACACAAGTAATGTAGAGAAAGGCGATATTAAAACGGGCCGAGGGGTAGCGAATGAGGCTGCGAAAATTTTTGAAAATTAAATGCAACATTTCCACCACTACAAAGGACATCCTATTAGTCCTTTAAATTTAAGTTATTAGCGAACACACCCTACTCCCCCAGCCCTCGCAAAACATGCGGTTGCTGTTTTTATGAAACTACTTTGTTCGTGTTTTTAATAAAAGCGCGCACGGGAGAGGGGGCCTATGATCTACGATTATCACGTGTACAGTTCAGCAATGGGCTCATCCCGCCTTCATTTTTTTGTTTCTGATCCACAAAGCACATTAAAAATAAAAAGACCCGTGTGTCCTCAATTTTTATTTGCGAGTAAAATAACCCCAAAATAAATTATTGAAAAGCTGTGTTTTTAGTCCGAATTTGAAACGCTTCAGAGTAAATACGTCACAAACCTACAACCAATCACGTAGAAGTCAGCTGGCAACCTTACACGAGGGTGACGTTTGTCACATTTGACTTTTTGAGAGGGATGTTTAACTGCATCTAGCACGAAAGTGACAAGTGCCTGTGACAGATGACGCAAGTTATAAATGCCATTCTCCTGCATTATTGCCAAGTCGTTATGTCATCTGAATGGTTCTAGGAGCTGATTGGTCGGGCTTATTACGTCACAGAGCCCGCCACAATCATATCGTTTTGAATAAACCTTTAAAACCGCACATGTTCATTATTTTTTTGCTAATCAGCCTCTATTTTTAAATAAACTTTTACTGTCCAAAAAAATGTTTTATGGTTTCAGGTACACGCTTATTAAATTAGAACTGCGGAATTCAACTATACATACACATTTGCAGTGATTTGTTTCTTATACTAACCACAACCGGGTGGGATATTTGTAAAAATGACCCCACCTGGTCACAAGTGACAGGGTAAATTATATGCGACAATACTTTTTGTGATATTTTGACATTTGATTGTATTGTGGATTAAAATACACTCATTATACAGGCTGATACCAATTCGAGGGCCATCATACGGATCTCAGGAACTGTAATAGATAGGTAGGTAGTTTAAATTTGGCAAATGCGTATTTTGATGCTTAACAAAATGCCGTTTGGAAACTGAAAAAATTCCGCCTACTTTCGGATATACTTATCCTGAAAAAAAATTTGCAAAATCGTTTTTATTTTTTACCGAAGTGATTTAAAGAGATATTCCAAAATAAATGACACCACTATTGTATTATAGCGACGATGATGCAAGTTTTAAATCTTATGTCTGACGTTTCGTCTCCGGTTAACTATCATCATCTTTGTTTTTTCTTATGAAAGTCATTTTTACTTATTGTGTCAGTTGGAGTTTGGACACATCGTATTGTCAAAATCTTCAAGTGAATGCGGGAAATCCCAGAACAAACCTTTGGCTTTCAATCAGCAATTACAATGGTTTCGTATGTTCCAAAATTATAAATAGAAAATGCATTTGATTATTAAAAAATCGCGCTTTTCATTGCCATTGCACCAACGCGACCGAGAGTGAAAAGACGTTAGTAGTCCTACTGAAAACTTACCAACGTTAACCAAAATCGTGGTGTGATAATTTCACAGCACAATTATTATTAATTATCCATTAGGAACTAATTAATTTGCTTTATCAAACGTAAAAATCTGTATAGGCTGAACAGCAAACCGCCTACGTACTACCAAATGATAAAGGCACATTGAACTACACAAACATAATAAAACCGAAGTTAAAACCACTAATTGAAAATTCTTTCGAATCGGCACCGACAGAATGGCCGATATCACTGAATGCCGATACGTATCGATTCGAGCTATATAAATTGTAAAAGTTTCGGCAAGAAAAGAATGCCCATTGTTAGATTTGGCAAAGTAAAAAATTCGGAAAGTTATGCGAAGTATCTCGACGTTATAATTTTTTATTCATTTTTGTTTGCCGCAAAAACTCGCGAACTCCCCTCAAAACAAAAAGGTAAAATTTACAGAGAGGATTTCGGCATAGTCCATTAAAACCGCAGGGCATTCGATCTATTTAAGAAGAACTCGAAAAAAGTTGACATTTCATTAATCGATAAGCAGGCAAGAAAGTAAATAGGAAGGCAGGGCACGTGCCGCGGTTCTGACGTCCGCTGAAATGAACACTAAATGTAAATGTAACGGAACTAAAAAAGAACAAATTACAACGTATTTATCAATTGGACTTCTTTTCTTTGGTAGTAGAAAAAAAATCCCTAGCGGAATAAGACTATCAATCCGGGGAATTCCTTTGTTCTATTTCTAGCGGTCTTATCGCGATGGAAAAACTGAGTAGTGCAATATTATTGACAAAAATAGAATATTATATTTATAATTCGATCCCCGGTTTGAATGCGCTACAAGTTACACGTAACGTGCCAACAGCGCAATGCCAAAATCTTATTGTAACCACGAAAAACCTGTCATTTATTTTAAACATGGTATTTTGAGATAAATGAGGAGTAAATAAATATCACAACAATAATTTGGCTGTGTGCTACGGGAAACCTTGAGATGGGCGCAAGGCCGAATTACGTGTTGGAAAAACGGAAGCAAAAGTTAACATAAATTTCAGGGTGGTCAATAGATTCCATGATTCCATTAATACTTTTGGAAAAAAAAATTTAATTCTCTTAACTGTAATAAAAGGTTACTCTGTTGTTAATTACACACACTCCTCAAAGAAAATCTATTGAGATTCCTCATTACACGCAACAAAAGACGATTCGAGGACTTGGAATGGGATTTTTTTTCAAAATGCGTCCTCGATTATAACGCACTCCAAACTGGGGTAAAAAAACCGGCCCTGGAGATCATTGAACATGAAAATAACGAATCAAACCTTAAAGGAATTCCTAGACATATAAAATTTAAAGAAAAACTATTGTAGACCTACACTTGATCGGTTCAAGTATACGATCACTCTTAAGGCGATTAGGACAACGACAAGATAGCACACTTTACAAAAATTCGTTTACAGAAAACATTCGATAAATTTGTGGCTCGGTCAAAATTGTAATTTTTCTTATTGATTTAACAAAAAACTCTCAAATACCAAATATCCATTTTGAAGTGTGTCCTCTCAGGAACGAATTTTGTTAATAACATCAGAAATAATACAGGGAGTTTTTCGTGTACTTTAGTTAAACGTTTCTGTTAGGTAGGTTTTTGATGATTTGTACTCTGGAGAGACTAAATAGATGTAAAATATGTTCAAAATGGTGGCAATTCAGAAAAAAAACATAAGAAGTAGCTAGTAACTTCGTTATTTTAAATGGCAACTCCTATTTTTTATTACATTCATGAATTCTACGTGAAATTTCCGTTCTTTTGATACCCACACGTCGATATCTACAATTTATGGTTTTTAAGTTATTTTGACTTAACAAAAATGGCGGTAGGTACCTTGAAAATTGATTACTTCAAAACGGTGTAGTCATGCCAACCCATTTTTATCAGTGGATAGAGAATGATTAGGTCTTTCGTTTAATGTACTTAAAAAAAGTTAAGTTGCATACGACCGTACCTATGGAAATCCAAATTTAACAAATTTCAAAAGTTAAACAATCAATCTTTTATAGGGAATTACCATTTTCTTACTATTACATTTGATAGAGAATCAGAATTGCCATATTTTGATATTACATGTTCCTATAGCTATGATTTTATGGCAATCGAATTTTAAACAAATGAAGGAACTGATTCTTTAATATCATTGATTCTAATCAAAATAATTTTCGATCCAATTCGCTGGAAAAGTGGCATCGAAAAACTCGCAAATATTGCCTGCATTAGGTATAAGCGATGAGTGAAAGAACTCGATTCCTTCACTCAACGGTATCAGTGTGCAGGAGCACCATCTTGTTGGTAATACATACCCGGAGAAAAATGGATTGTTAAAATCATATAGTAAAAATTCTATACCACTTATAATCATGAGTGATGTTCCAGAGATTTTGAGGGTTGGGCCAATACAATATGGCAGTATAAGTTCAACGAAACTGTATTATATTGATTATTATACCTTATTGTTGCAAATATATCATGATTTTTGAACTTATAATTTTATATATTCGAAAGCAATATGTGTGTATCCTGATTTTTGGTCAAAAAGGCCTTTTTTTGAGCCCCGAAAAAAAAATTGTCTCAGATCGACCCGGAAAAAAAATGTTCTTATAGAATGTGGCTTGTAGAATCCATAATTTCAAACAGTTCCAAGATTGAGCTACTAGTTCAAAAGTTACAGCCCTTTGAATTTTCTTTCGAAATTGGTTTCTAGTCTAAAACTTTTGATTGAGAAGTCTGATCGAAAAAGTACGAATTGTTTTGGATTCTACGCACCAAAATTAATAAGAAAAAGTGTTTTCCCGAGAAATTTTGGTGCAGTCGATTTTTGGTAAAAAAGGAAGGTTTATACACTGCCTTTTTTTGAGCCCCGAAAAAAAAATTGTCTCAGATCGACCCGGAAAAAAAATTTTCTTATAGAATGTGGCCTGTAGAATCCATAGTTTCAAACAGTTCCAAGATTGGGCTACTAGTTCAAAAGTTACAGCCCTTTGAATGTTCTTTCGAAATTGGAAAATTCCGATTACCTCGTAGCCACCTTTCTGGACTTATCTTCCGCTTTTGATTGCGTCTCGCACAAAATTCTTCTTAATAAATTAAAACATGTATATAATTTTGATAAAACAAGTGTGTCGCTCATTAATTCTTACTTGTCTGGTCGATCGCAGTGTATACGTTTTAATAATGCGCTGTCACACAAATTACCCATTCAAAGAGGGGATCCTCAGGGAAGTATTCTTGGGCCCCTATTATTTCTAATTTATGTGAATGACTTCCCCGCTTATATTTCATTATATAATGACTGCATTTTGTATGCGGACGACATCACTCTTTTTAAACAGGGTAAATCTGTTCAGCAATTAAACGGTGAATCCGAGTATTTAGTGGATCTTGCGAATAAGTGGTGCATTGCAAATGAATTAAAAATCAATATTTCAAAAACACAACAATTCATTCTCTCCCTGAGAACACATAATCTTTTAACACCACGCTATGTCAAGTTCCTGGGACTCTGTATTGACAGCAAATTGAGTTTTAGTATGCATGTTGAACATGTTCAAGCAAAATTTAGCTGTAACTTATTTGTCTTACGTCGATTAGCAGATAATGTCTCAGCAAATGTCTTAAGACGCGCTTACTTCGCTTTGTGCCACTTTATTGATCTATGGTATTATAGTATGGTGAAGCTCTTCTTCCAGTGGAGATCTTTTTATACTTCAGCGCAAGGCACTAAGAGTAATTTCAAGTCTGGGCTATAGAGATGATTGCAGACAGGCATTTATAGATTTAAAGATCCTTACATTGCCTTGCCTGTTTATTTTTACCTGCTTGTGTTATGCTAAGGCAAATCTCGCTAAGTATAGGCAACAACATCAGATTCATGCTCACGATACACGTAGCAAGGAGGATTATCGTTTACCCCTTTTAAGATTAAGTATATCGCAAAAAGGTGCAGAATATATTGCAATAAAATTTTATAATCATCTATCCGATACTATTAAGTTGCTTAATGAAAAGGTTTTTAGCAACAACATTAAACAATTTTTGTTGTCAAAGGCGTTCTATTCCCAAAATGAATATTTTAATTTCAAATTCGCCGAAAAAATTTAAATTTATGTATTAGTTTAGATCTCGGTTTAGATTTTTGTGTAATTTTTATTTTGACGATTGTATGTAACTTTTTTCGGTTACTTAAACATAATAAAAGTCATTATTATTATTATTATTATTCCAATTTTCTTGATGCACAAAACACATTAAAACTCCAGCACTCTTGGAAGTATTCTTCTCCATTTAAAAAAGGACTTTGACCGCACCAGTAATGTGAGTTAACGATTGAATATCCGCCATATTGTTTAAGCCAAAATAACTTAAAAACCATAAATTGTAGATATCGACATGTGGGTATCAAAAGAACTGAAATTTCACTTTGAATCCAAAAATGCAATAAAAAATAGGAGTTGCCATTTAAAGTGCCACAGCTTTGAAAATATATTTAACATCGATTCGGCCTTTAGTGTAACTCCCAAGTACACATTTTCGAAAACCTACCTATTCCACTTTCCCAAAAACGTTTAAGCTCCAAAAAAGACCCCGTATAATCAAAAAAGTAGGTTAGTCCGTTGGTTCCATCTTTTTAATGTGTTATAGGTAGTTGTTGATCAAAACTGAAATAAGGAACGATTTGAAAGGAATTCGAACGAAATTATAAATCCGAAGGAACATAAGGATAGGTTAAAATTTAAAAAAATCGAAGCGTTCGAAAAACCCATGGAGAATAAAGAACTCGAAAGGAATAGAAAACTATGGAAGAATCGGCAGCACAACGATGGATCCGAATAATGTGTAGAATTTGGGAAATCAGATGAATTGTAAGGAAAGAAAGAATCCGAGAGATAAAGAACAATTCGGAAATTCTGATGGGAACAAAGAATAAAGAAACGGAAAAAATGGTGGCATTGGAAGAAACGAAACGATCGGAAAAATCTGAGGAGCATACAAAGGTTCGCCGAATCGAAAGCAATAAAACGTCTGAAGAATCAGGCATTTTACGGAAGACTTCGCAGAATCTGAAAAAATTGAACAACCAACTAATAGAATTAATCTGAAACCTCCGAGGAAATGGGGGAATCAGAGAATTCGCACCCATTTAATCTACACTGTATCTCTCATCGTTACGGAAGTCCCAATGGTGAGCCACGAATTTGAACCATCCTGTATATACACTGCCATATAAAATTTAATGCGTTTTTACAGTTTTCCGTTGGGGGGACCATTTTGGAGGACGTAATTGAAGGGACTTAATTGTTTCTTATACACTATAAAGAAGGCTAACGTTCTCAAATTGTTTTTCATTATAATAGGAAAACCGTTTGATTTATTGATTTTTCCCTATGCATTAATGACTGTTTTAGGTTAGATTTACATTTGATATCGGTAGCTAATCGGGATTTGCTTACAAATTAATATTGAAAGCAGTTACCGTACTTTCTATTTAAATAATTTATGGAATTAGTTATTTTTCTAGCTAATGATTAATGAGCGACTATGACAAATCTGCGGTTTTGCGGTGTTTTAAAATTGATTACAAATTGAGTGTGGTTGCTCAAAGTCGACTAGAATTTAACAACTATTAATAATGTTGAATTCTGGCACGGAACTACATGTAAATGCATGGGAAGCGGTATTGTTATGGAAGCAACCTAAACCGCACTTTTGGTTAATATTAGAGCAACGCAAAATACCTTGTTTCAAATACTTCTGCACCCTATCCACGACATGGCGCATCGAAAGTTTTCTTCGTGGCGTGGGCGGTGAGCTCGTAGAGACCGGGGAACCACCATCAGAAGCACTATTATTTAATATCATCATTATTGAACGAACACTTTAACTTCACCGTTTAAATAATATACGTTCACCTTTGCATGTCAATCGGTACTACTCACATTACCTACACACAAAAACACTTAAATGAATCATGAAAGCACCGGCACACGACAGGCTTATTTGGGACTTAATTTTGTTGTAAAGGTAGGAAACGCGGGAGTCATTCCTTTCCTGCCAAGGAAGTGGTGGAGGAAATACTATATGTAATTTCCCGTATATTTAAATAAACCCGACGTATATTAATAATGATGCTCGTGTGCGAATTTGACAGATAAAATATGAAGGAAGTCACTCTTGTATACAATATACTGCGATGATGCAAACCCACTTTCTATGTTCCTTTTTTTTTAAATCAAAACGAGCACAGCGCAAGCATATCATTACCAAATTTGGAAAAACGTATCTCGATTGGTTATTACAATAACCTACAACTAATAATAATTTCACATTCACGTCATTATCCTTGACACCTTAAATACTCATCTATACGTTCGGTGCATTTTGGAAAAGTGCACCTTTCCGACAAAAAAAAACGTAGCATGCGGTTCGAAATTGGCAAGGAGTAATATTTTACAGTAATCGCGAATTTATGACCCATTCAGCCGTTTATTACACACCGTAGAGTACATATGTCGACAATTTCCGCGGAAACCTGGGGGAAATAAACGAATTTCTACAACTCCACGTTTACTCGCCAAATTCCAAACGATCAATTTAATTTTACGATCTTGTAGCCGAGCGTCGCATTTAGAGATGCTACTTTTTCTTTAATACAACGTAGTGGTATCTCGCCTTTTACGTAATTCCTAAATGGAAAATCGATGGTTTTTGCACGCCAATACAAATTGCGTTCCGCCGACATAATTAGAGATAAATAGAGTTGTTTATTATTATTGACTGCCGCTCGTGCAATTTACCTACTCGGTCGGATAAATGAATGGCTTTTCGTTCATGCTGCCACCTTGAGTACGGAAAGCAGAGGTGGTAACAAAAAAGCAAGTGGCAAAAAGGCATTTCACTATTGACAGTTTGTGCATGTAATGTAATGACTTCCTGCAACATATACCAGCAAAGCTTCGACAAGGTTAAAGAAGACCCCATGATGAAGTTGTACCCTTATGCCCGAAAAATCAATTTCCCCATCCAAAGAATGAAAGATCTCCTGTAGAATTCAATATGGCTCAATATACCAATCCTACTGTTGTACTTCTGCTATTTAGAAAAATGGGGGTTGCCAAAATTACGACCAACTTCACGAGAGCACTAGAATTAACGATTTCCTCCATGCATCAAAGCTCGTTTCCATTATTTCAACTAATGCATACGCTATTTTGTCGTACAGTAAATTGATTGCTCTTTCCAAAGACCTTAAAAAACATAGGCATTGTATTTGAGAAACAAAAGTTGTGTCGCTTTCCGGTTTAACCGGAAGTGATACCCGAAGTTTCAATATGTTATCGGGTAGATACATCTTAATATCGCATATGAAATTAAAATTTGACAATTTTTTCGAATCTCACAGAATAAAAGAGATACATATTGAGGCGGCACTTTAAACTTGAACACACTGTATACCTTGGTTATATAAGACATTGCCAGATAATACTCGTAATTCACTCGTCGGTGTGATATTTCATCTTTCAGTTGAACTTATCTGATAGATAACCTATTTATTTATTTGCATGGAAATCAATTGTCATATAGATTTACGGGAATAAGAAACACTGACCCTTTATCACGTAGGTATGTTAAATTGGATACCATAATTTTAATTTTTTCTCAAAAATACGCTAAATTTGGAATAAATTTGATATACAGGGTCCTGAAACAGTGGGTCGGTCTTTCCTAACTCATACCTGGAAAAAAATATTTAAAAAAAACCTTTTGTACAACTATAGAATAGATAGTTGCGCATATACAGGGTGGTGACTTGCGTAACGCATCATAGGGATTTCAATGTGAAATTCATAACATGCGATTATTGGCTCCCCAAATTATTTTAAAGCAAAAATGTATTAAGGTTTTTTGTAGAAAAAAAATTTTTACGTCAATCAACCGTATTAGTTTTCAATGTTATGAATTTTACATTGAAATCCCTATGATGCATTACGCAAGTCACCGCCCTGTATAGAAATTATTTTTCGATGTACCCTGTACAGCCAAGTAGTGTATTCCCTATTTCGTAGTAAAATAAATTAATTAAAAAAGTGAATTTCGAAAAAGATTAACTAGTTTTTTAATTAATCCTTTTTACTACGAAATAGGCAGTACACTTACGGGAACTAATTAATTTGCGACACTTACTTATTTACTTTCGGGCATTCTTATGTTTTTTTTTTATTATCACGGCCTACTCCGGTGTATAAACATATAATTGGTTAATGGGTAGGAAAAATATTAATAATCTAAAAACTACGGAGATTAGATACTCGACGTCCCATATAAAAATGAAGAGAAAGACTATCACAAAAGACTATCGAATAGCGAAATAAAATTGTGAATGTTTTTTTTTTAAAAACACTTTGAGCGGAAACTTTAGCATTTCCCTGTGAACACCCTATATCACTAAATCCAACGGTCTCATTATCAAGGTGTTGCCCTTTACGCGGATTAAAATTAGTGCATTTCCTGACTTCAAAAAACAAGGTCGCTACGATTCACCAAAGTGAGGCTTGCTCATGGGGAATTCTTCGGAAAAAAAGAGATAGCAGCATTGACAAAATAACCCAAAAGTGAGTAGATTTCAATGTAGAGGTTAACAAAAGGCATCGAAACCAATAAAAATATACAGGGTGTTCTATTTAAAACAATCAGTGATTTGTTTGCACCGTAAGCATGGGACACCCTGTACATTCAAAAATAATTTCTATAGATACGCAACCATCTACAGCTGACATTTGCATAAAAGGTTTTTTTATATTTTTTTACGAGGGACAAGCTAGGAAAGACAGACGCACTGTTACAGGACCCTGTATGTGTCGAGAGGTGGTTTTTAAATTATTTTGGCGTTTTTTAAATTAGTAAAATAAATTTGTTTTTGTAAAGCAAACGAAGCTGCTTTACCTTATATGTAACAATTGCTGAAAACAAAATAGGTATACAGAGTGCTCAGAAGTTCGTCCTATTTCACAGTTTTGAAAATACGAAACTTAATTTATATAAATGGAAACCTCCTTCTTTCCCTTGCAAATGGACTATTTTTAAAGTAGGAATCGATCGATACGGCGTTTTTGGCCGATACCGATATCAGTCGATAATGTCTTAAGCTGCTCAGTAGTGCAGTACTCCTTGTCAGAGAATATTCGTTAAAAATGGCATCAAGTATTGTGAGGAAGTATTTCACAAAAAATAAAATTTGCAAAGGCGTTTGCCCAAGTAAATTGATACTGAAAAAAATTCAAGGAGAAACTGATATTTTACCGAATTGAGGGAGATTTATCACTAAACCTAAGCAGTTTGGGCCCTCCGTTTATTTTAAAAAAATCCTTTTTACTGTGCAATTTTTTAACATACTTGAATGGTATGGTGTTTATCCATGCACGATTTAATGAGATTTTTAATCAGAAAAGTAACACTGGTACTTCGAATGGCACTATCACTAATTCAGGTGAACTTCTTCTTTTAATTCGAATAATCTTGAGTAATATGAAAGGCCCCGCTCGACCGTGTGTCCCATTTTGGTTGACAGTGTATCTCAGACACTTGAGATTTTCGCACTTTTTTCGTGAAACTTTTAATACCACAGACAGAATCAATCTAGTTACACTTGTTTTTGAAATACAGGGTGAACACGAAAAGCCGGCCCGTGTGACGCAGTTTAGTTAAAGGTTGGACTGCAGGTCCCTGGTTCCAAGCCGGGTTCGGACATGGATATTTGTAAATGTATAGTGAGTTAGGTTGGCAGCGCAGCCTTGGCTGAAACCCCGCAAAAAATAAATAAAAAGTTTGATTTTTTCGGATGGTACTACTACCCATGCAATATAGGAAAAAGGTCAAATCTACCTGTGTTAAATATTTTTACGTAGAATCCAGGGGCCCGGTCAACAAAATTTTGGACCATCGTTTCTAACATTTGAGCCAAAGATGGTACTTTTAAATGCAACACCCTGTGTATCTTAACGTCATTTTTTAGCATTGATGTATCACAACCTATATTTTTTTTAATTTTCATGAATATCGATAAGAACCTTATTGTTTTGCTGTTTTGAAATAGTAGGCCATGGATTCATGGAGATCTTGATTTGTTTATTGTATCCATGGTAACCAAGGCAGGCGATACCAATCAATAAAAATGTCTGAGGGAAAAACGTGTCATTTCAACATTTTGAAAGATACAATATAATACATAATTAATAAAAAAATAAGCTGTGATGCAATAATGCAATTAAGGAAATGTATGGAAAAACTTGACGTTAAGAGAGTTAAGGGCGCTGCATTTAAAAAATACCAACTTTTGGTCAAATCTCAGAACTGGATTCTACGTAAAAATGTCCAAAATAGGCAGTTTTACCTTTATTATTTACATCGGCCCAAAAAGTCAAACTTTTCGTTTTCACCCTGTATCTCCGAAACAAAGGCGGCCTCGATTGATTCTGTTTGTGGTATTAAAAGTTTCACAAAAAAGTGGCACAGTGTCATCGCAACAGCTGAGATACACTACAATCTCAACCTCAACCATAATGGGACACACGGTACACCTAATTCGAATAGTGAACGAACAAGCATGTTTCTTGAGAAATCCTGAGATGCTATATGAAATAATATTCTATTGAATACGAAATGAATAGGCTTAATACCTTTTTTTTTAAATCAAAGAAGTTTTCAGTTCACTGACAAAAACTGTGAGGCTAAATTTCTGAAGACGCTTAAATTATTTAATCACAAATCAAATGACTCTAAGATACAAAAAGGTTTCAAATACTAATTTTGAATTATATATGCACTATACCTACAGAGTGAGCTTTTTTCGATCCCTTCTATTTCTTTAACATGTTGCTTCTAAAGGCCATTTACATCCAAGTAAACTTATTAAAAAATTTGCATGTAAATGCGATCCTCTCGTGAAATTGAGCGTAAAATTTCGAAAAAAACAAAGGAGCATTGTAAACAGAATTAGATAGATAAATATACATGTATAAAAGGCTTGAGGATTTGTTCGAAATCTTTCCGGAGCTATCGCGAATTATTCTCGTGATTATTCGAAATAGGATTTTCTGAAAAGGGTAAGAGCCTAATGAAAAAAAACTTGGTGCGCAGTGGGGCAACTCCTCAGAAACAGATAGGTACTTTGGTTCGTTTTCGAGTTTTCCCATTTTTTGCGGCTATTTACGGGAACCTAAGAATGTAAAACTTGTAAGGATGAAGCAATTTGGGCTAAACAGGGTCCTATCCTTTACCGAGGTGAACGGGCTCTAGTTGCGAAGAAAATGGGGTAGGTACAATGGGCCTTTGGTAAGCCTAAGTGCTGCCTGGTCGGGCTCCTTTGTGAATAGAATAGAATAAGAATGATACTGCAACGGTGCCTTACATTAGCGATTGTATTGTACAAAATAGAGACCAAATGAAACAAAACCAAAAAAATAAATAACATCAGTATAGAAATATTGTTGAAAAACAGCTATTTGCGAAACCATGTACTATACGGCGAAAACGAAGAATTAAACTAAAAGGTATACTTTCAATAAAGGAACCAGAATCATTTTTTAAGATCCTATTATAAATAGTTACAATATAGAAATGGTGAACGATCTACAACAGTAGCAAAACAACATAAAAATAAATTGCGTAGGTCTCGACAGGCTTGTCCTACTCAAAACATAGATAGAGACTTTGGGAGATGCTCCAAGGTGACGCGAAAAATTGGTTTACTCAAACACACGTGTTTATATACACCTGTCAGCTGGCACTTTTCAAATTTGGATTGTCGCCAAACAATTATGCTTGTTTCGCTTTGATGCGAAATATTTTCGCTGGACACAATTGGTCAAAAAAAGAATGCGAAAGGAATGGAATTTTAAAATTTTCGCAATAACGAACCACCTGGCCGACGAAGGCCGTTGCCAAATTCAGTATCGCCGCAATTTATTTAAACGCCGTTTAGGGGCACAAACAAAAGCAAGTCACGAGCGTCCAATTATCGATCTCTAAACCGATTATTTGCTTGTCATCACGAGAAATTAGCGCCATATAAAAAAGGCGGCGGCCAACAACCAGATTTGCAAATTACAAATTACGGTAATTTCGAAAATCGCTCGCATCCGATACTTACAATATTATTAAATTGATTTATTACTAAAATTTTTTGTTAAGGGTTGCGCCACTCGAAAATAACAGCAGGAAAAGAATGAGCACTATCGACGCACAATTCACTTTTCACATTAAGGACCGATTAACATGTTGGCGCCGGCTTAAGAACAACTTCGCAACTGTTGATCATTTCATCTAAATCCCTGTGCCAGATTCTGTAGGTTGATGACGCAGTCAAGACTGGCCTCTCATAATGGAGTTCGTGTACTCCTTTTTTGTTTTTCTATTTTGTTGTATAATTTACTATAAATAAATATAATTCGCGTAGTCGCGAGAGCGAAAATTAATAAGTGAGGTATATTTCCAGATCTTGAAATGAATGAGAGGATTTATAACAGAAAGCTCTTTTAGGGTTGCGCAAATTTTGTTTATCTTACTAATCGCATGGTCTAATAATGTAAAGAGAGGCTAAACGTTTTAGGTTTTAGACTCGATATCGCATTACATTAAACAGTTTGCGATCGTCATGGCAACGCTTTCCCCAACGGCTTTTAGATATCGATATTATAGGACAACGAGGGTCCTTAAACTAACTATAAGCATTTTATTCAATGCTATAAGTTGGAACCCCCTTCTCCCATTGATTAATTATTAATATACTATTACTAGGTATGAACTTTCTACAATGGAAATGTAATGCAATAGTAGCCGCAAAGTTCGCACATTATTATAAAAGGAACTTTAGTGCATTTGCTATGAATTGATCAGTACTTCCCGAAGGGTCATGTAACGGATTATTTATGTGTAAGTACAGAGGACAATAAGTTATGTCATAATTGATAAATATTCCTATACCTAAATGAGAAACTTAGCATTACGCAGTCTGCGATGAACTTCTAGAAAGGTTTTTTTACTATTTCTGAGTTTTCCATTGATTTTGTTTGTCTTTGATTATAAAATATTTCAAAAAAAGTTTCTTTAAATTTTCCGAAAAATTGAATTTTGAGCTTTGGTTGAAAACTAATTTTAGTCTCAAATCAAGGATGCCTTTGAAATTTTCAAAAAACGTTTTTTGCATACGAGTAAAGTCCTAGGCTCACTTTGATTTATTTACGCTTTTATTTTTTAATTGGATTATTTTGAGGAAATCCGAAAAAAAACCGTGTAGCAAAAGCCCGAACACCTGGATAATAAATCCTCAATTTACCTACATTAAGTATAATAATTATAATGAAAAAGTAAAATGTCAACGCAGCCCCTATTTGATAAATGTGGCAAACTGATTGGTCAAGTATGCGCGATTTGGTGTCTACTAAGGCGACGAGTGATAATCGAGGTGATACAACTTTAAGTTGTACTGTTGAAAAAATTGTTAAATTCACGTCTGAAATAATAAGAAAATGTCTCATTTAAAAAAAGTTTTTTCAAGCCGTCAGATTACGGGACTAGGACAAGTTAAATCAGCTGTATAATAATCTGATACGCTCGAGTATTTTAAAATCGCGATTTTTTGCATTTTCAGAAAGCGGCCTCGAGCTTTAAATCGTCTTTTAAATTGGAGCTTCTTTGGGATTCACTTAACATCCCCTCTAAATACCTAACGCGCTCGAATAAATCCCGTTTTGTACCCTCAATATTTGACGCGCTCGAATATTTTCATGTGACTATTTGTGGCACATTATTTAAAAAAAGCGTAGAAGCACCCCCCCCCGCCCCTCGCCGGTGAAAGGATGTACATCATAATTTTTAAGTAAACCTGACCAGATGTGACTTACAGCGTCTTATCTGAATGGAATAATTTACATAAATGATACAATTACAAACAATTCTAACAGGAACAACACGTACGGAAATACAAATTCAAATAAAATCAACCAACTTTTTTATCTGGAAATATTTCCGCAAAAGTTTGTATGTTTCTAAGAAAATATCCACGGTTCCAACAGAATCTTTCATAATTTGTACAAATATTGCGTATAGAGTGGTCAAATTTAACTCTAAAGCCAAAAGTGAAAAAGTTATCGAACCTTAACTTATTTTTAAATGGAACACTCTGTATGTTTTAATCTAAAAAGATAGCATTCTCTTTTCAAAAAAATTCAAAAAATTTAATATCGATTCTAAAAAATTCAAAAAAGATTTTAAAAACATTAACATTTTTTTGAATTATTTTAATTTTAATTTAAGTTAATTTTAAAATCTTGTAATTTTTTTAATAGCATCGCTGGCGTGCTATATTTTTATATAATTTTATCAATCACAGCCTGGGTTTAAACTTTTTGACAAGATTATCCAGAATATTAAAAAAAATTCGTAAAAATATTCTTCCTGCTTGGAAATATTTCTAAAATTCTTAGCATTCAAAGAAGGATTTTCTAGTGAGTGCAATTACGACCCGCAAAAAATGAGTTTCGGGAGAAATTGGCCTAAAAAATTTTGGAGATCTTTTGGGATCTTTCGTTGATGTCCCTGAAATGATATGCCAATCTTCGTGTCTGAAAAACTGATAAAATCAATACCATAGGATTCGCATTTCGGTATCTCAGTCTAGCGTACGTGCCTCATCTAGTGAGAAATGCGAGCAAGGGTTACATGCGTCCATAGAGGCTCTCAGAATTGGGATCGGAGGGAGACTAGGCTAGGTGGAAGGCCACGGGAAACCACCACCGAATCTTTCCCCGGAAATAGAGTATTTTAAAAAGAGGCCTCCAGGTGGATAGGACCAATGGTCCAGAATCTCACACTGATGTGCACGCAGCAGTCTAGCCTACGGATTCTGGGGAGGACAAAAAAACGCCTTCTGCGAATGGGAGCATGGAAAGTGAGGAGTTTAGGGAGGGTAGGCAGATTAAAAAACTTGAAAAGAGAGATGGGCGATGGTTAGGTTAAAGGAAACGAACGAGTCACAGAGGAAAGTTTAGAAACTAATGGACGGAAGGAGAAAATATAAAAAAGCATTAAGTCAGCATGGTAGGGATAAATATAAAGAATTAAAAAACAAGGTAGATGGGGATGGAAGGTAAGCAAAAAGACAGTGGCTCGAGGGGAAATGCGAAGCAATAGAGGCCGAGTTCAATAAAGGTGGGACGGGACATAGGAAAATTAAAAGTAGTTTTACTAAGGCAAGGCCGAAGTCCACCGTTCTGAAAGGTACAGATGGAGAAGAATCTTGGGAAAGAGCAGAGAGATGGAAAGAGTACGTGGAAAAACTATTTAGGGCGGAAATGAGAGCATCACAGAGGAAGAATAGGATTAAGCATACTTAGGTCACAGTTCGACAAAGCTATAAAGATCCTTAAAGTAGGAAAAGCAATAGGAGCAAATGCAGAGAGAGATCTAGAAACAGGAGTGGAGGGAATACTATCTAGCTAGAAACAACAACAAGGAAAAAACAAAATTAATGAAATGTGCGAAAAGAGAAGATAGAAAAAAGATAAAGATCCGAATAGCAAACGACACTTTAAAACATGTAAAGGAATTCTACTATTTAGGTAGTAACGTTCCACAAGATAATCGTAGTAAGACATAAAATCCAGGATAGCGTAGGCAAAAATTTGAAGAAAAGTGGAACCGCTAAGATTAGGGATAAACGATAGGCAGGGAAGACAAAAGTAGGATAGAAGCATTTGAAATGTGATGCTATAGAAGGATAATGAGGATTAGCTAGTACTGGAAAATGTAGGACGACAGAGGCTTAGAGACATATACCAAATAGTTATGGAGGTAAGCAAGGACAGTTATGAAGAAATCAAAAGATTAGCGCAGGATAGGAAATCCCAGGATTGTGGACTCTGAGAAGAAGAGGAAACTTATATTAAGCGATATAATTCTGCAAAGCAACATGTCAACATCAAAAGAAGCGCATACGTCATCTTGGATTGTATTTGGCAACCGTAATTGGGATGGACTTAGCATGATGCATGACGTTTGAATGTGCTCTACACGCATCCTGTTGTTAAAAAAGTCTTGCAAAAATAACGCAAACGAGTGGGTACGTCAAATTGGTAAGTAAATGTCACAAGGTATATTTATAAGCGCGTAAATTAATAATAGAGTACTTTCCAGGAAATGGTGACGTTTTATGAATGAGATAATTTCGTGGGCAAAAATTCGTATTTTTAGAGAATTAGCACATATCTATAGTGTCATCGTATTATTTTCGCTATTTCAGAACATTCTATGTCAGTCAGTTTTGAGTACGCTTGAGCCATTGGAAAATGCATCACAAACAATAAAAATTGTCCTTTCACTCTTTAGACTGAGGAAATAAGCTTCACAGTAATTTGCCTGGAAAATTAATAACTAATGGTAAATACGAATAAATCCTCCAAAGTTAGTAAAACCACGGTTCAGTTTTATTTTACATCAAAAAGATTGGAGAAAATCCAAGTGGTATTATAAAGTTTGACTGAAGTGTAGCAGTCAGAAATTAAGTAGCCTTTAAGTATTTGTAAATAAACGGTCGTTATTTTAATAAGCGCTCTAAAGTTTTACATACCATCAATTAGTAACTGTTAATGCAACATTCTTGGCATAATCGAACTATTTATATTTGGATTATTACATTTATAGACCCGAGATATTTTCGAAAATAAAACCGCGAGATATATACGAATTTACATAAGTTGATTAAATGCTCCACTAATTTAGGAGTCGATTTTAGGCTATAATGTAAAGTGTACGCTCCTACAGTTGAATGAAATGAAATTTCTCGAGTCGCACGCTTAAATTTTAATTAAATATGACGTAGTTTAAAATTTACCCCCGGAATATGACATATTATCTAAGAATTAAACTAATTAACGACTTTTCGTAACAGTTACGCTTAATAATAGAGCATCGCTTTGCGCAAAAGAAACCCTAAACGTTAAGCGGAACTGCTAATTAAAATTCGTTAAGAAGAAGAATTTCCTTGTACAAAAAACCGTAAATTACCGCAATCGCATGCCAGATTGAAAAGCTCCATGAATCAAATGTAATTAACGAAGTTATGTTGACATTCCAGTTTTTTGCGTTGCCAAAAATATAGAACGTGAGATTAATTGTAAGCTCTATCACTCTGTACTTCACATTAATTTATTAATCATCATAGTGCGAGTGAAACTACTTATAAAATATGCCCCCGAAATATTGGGGCACGGAAATTTAACTTACACATAAGTTACTTACCCACAAGAATCCCGGCGAAACTTGCTATGTATTTGTGTTTTTGAAGATAAAATAAAAAAAATGCAACAACTACAATTTTTGGATGGATCCAAAATTATCAATTTTTTTAGCACAGCATCAGGCCACAAGGAAAATAACCTTTTCAAAGTTATACGCAACACTGTTCAATACATATTATTGTTCTTTAAACTCGTAGCAAATATTGAACAATTTCTTGGAAATGGAAAATTTGTCCGATAGGTATTTCCGTACGACTAACGCGTTGTGCGAGGGTGCCCCATCATGTTGAAACCAACAGTTTCCAACCAACTACATCGTTGTATTCGTAATTAAAAAAATACTACTCAATACAGTTTGTACATTATGGTCCAATTTACTAAATTGAGCTAGAAACAAACGACTGGCGGCATTGATTTCTACGTTAAAAGTGCCCGAATAAAATGGTAAAGCGATTTCGTTCTGGATTCGAAAATAAAGGACAGTAAATTGAAGGAATTGGCCATTTTTCTCTGTAGGGAAAAAACAAAAGACGGCAGCTTATTTCTGGCAACGGCAGGCATGAAAAAGAGGTCACGAGAACCCAAGCCCTTTTCGTTTATCTACGATAATTAAACTTGCCCATTTAATCCCATCGAAATTATATCCCACTGTACTTTTTTTACGGGTCATATACAAAAATTTGCTGTGGCTAGCACAGATGCCACCCACAACAACTGCGCATGCGCGTTTTGCCCCAAAGTTTTTCAGCCTTCTTTTATGCCTAAGAATATGTGTACCAAATTCTGTTCTAATCGCTTTAGCCGTTTAGCCGGAAAAGAGAGTACAGACCGACATCATCGAGATTTTGTTTGATTCAGATTCTTGGTGCTTCAAAGGATGTATTTCCATTAAAAAAGTGGGGGTCGTTTTTTTACGACAAAGCGACTTATTTATCAAGTCAGTTTGAGAATGAAATATAAATATTAAAACGGTAACTGTGTACAATTTTGCTGTTAAGACTTTTTTCGGTGTCTTTTAAGGTATAGGAATTATTTTCCGAGGGGTCTTAGATGCCCCACCCTGTATATTTTTGCCTGCGGTTCTGCTCAAATTAAAAACTACGTAAAAAATGTACAGATTCCGCAATCCATGCAACCGTCGGAGACATTGGAAATGACACCGCTGTCTTTTTGCAGCTTCAACGAAACTCCTGACTTGGTACCCATATACGAAAAACACTCGAGAAAGCATAAACAGTTCCAATGTTAAAAATACCATACTCTAATTCCAAGTTTGTTTAAATTCAAGCAACGTCCTACTGTAAGCAAACATTTTCCCATTTAGTAGGAAATGTGGTTTATTTATTGAATATGATTTTTCAAAATCGATCCACAAGTTGTATTTCTCCAAATACTACAAAAGAAGGCAGAATTCAAGTATACAAATACAAGCATTCACCCAACTTTGAAACTTTCCGGCCTCACAATCGATTTGGGCTTATGTTATTGTGCTCTAGGTGAAAATCCCTGCCATGACATAAGAGAGACCTGTACCAAATTTGGTGCGTTCATAAAAGGTCGTACAAGAAGTAAGTTCCCAACATTGGAAAAGCCTGACGTTGGCATCCTTTCAAGAGCGTACAAACACGTGATATTTCCCAGCAGAAAATGTTATTTTACGAGAAATTTATGACAGATTGGAGAGGTCTACATGATAAAATTGCTCTGTAAATCTGACACACAAGACGCTAACATAACTTTAGAGTCGCGCAAATAGCATTAGCTGTTATTGTATTTCGAACAAATATCCATAAAAACGAAATCACGGCCTATTCCGTTTTTAACGGCAATTTCTACCCTTAGATTTAAAAGAATAGTAATCGATCGAGAAGGAAAACTGGAAAGAATATCAATTATGAAGTTCATTTGCCTTCAATGGGCGTAACAACAATAGTCTATTAAAACTGGGCCGAAGGAGCTAGATTAAGCCTATTCAAGCTTCTGAAGGAACTGCAACAAAATTATTTCGGTTGGACCTGCATTTGACGGAGAAAATCGATTAAATATTTGGCGTAATTTGTTGACACGATGTCCGTTGCGGAATTTTCTGGCGAACATCCAAAATTCTTGTTTATTTATTAATATTGGCGGTGCAAGGTTTATTTCGCGTACGTTTTAATTGTTCGGTACAAAATCTCATCCTCTTTCATAAATGAGGATATTTAGAAATACCAATTTGAAAGTTGTACTCCTACATTTTAAACGGCTTACCATATAAATACCTACAAACAAGGCATATAAGACCCCTTCATGTAATCGATAGATAAAGGTGCGGTCGGTTCAGTTACCTAAGGTCGGTAAATAATAATCTGTGGAATAAATTAAACCTTCTCTTAGTCATCGCAATGGGACCGTGTGGGATGGCATCATTACTTACAAATAGGAATGCGGTCGGCGTACAATGGACTAAATGAACCTACGAATTTGGATAATCGCCGAAATATTTATGGGGCTCCCTCGCATTAATTTTTCACTAAAATGGTTCGCGTATCGACCATACATGAATTTTTAATTCGAACATGCCTGAATTTTTTACTATCAAAGTATAATTATGAGAAATACCTACATTCTATAAAAAATGCCTACAACGAATACCTAATAGTGGGCTCCAAAGAGTTCGAAGGGCGCTTAATACTTATTTAATATACCAAACGATAGTTTTGGGCTTCTACAGTGAGATATAAATAATTATAAATCATCACATTAGTAATCATTCGCCGCAACCAGGTATATGAGCACCAATACTAAGCATAACATATAATTCAATTCTCTTTTGGTTCTTTTTCGTTCGTTTATTTTCCTGCACACAAGGTGGGTAAACTACTTTTTGAATGTAACCTGTAATAGGTACATTCCGACATGCCTTTTACTTTAGAAAAAAATAAGATGCTTTTGTTGTCTTATTTCCGTAATGGGAATAAAAACGAAAATCGAAAAGTCGAAATGGTAATACGATTACATAGTCCATAACTTTTGATTGAGGGGCCTGATCGAAAAAGTACGAATCGTTTTGGATTCTACGCACCAAAATTAGTGAGAAAAAGTGTTTTCCCGAGAAATTTTGGAGTATTCGATTTTTGGTAAAAAAGGAAGGTAATACACTGCCTTTTTTTGAGGCCGGAAAAAAAATTGTCTGAGATCGACCGGGAAAAAACATTTTCTTATAGAGTTTGGCCCGTAGAATCCATAATTTCAAACAGTTCCAAGATTGGACTACTAGATCAAAAGTTACAGCCCTTTGAACTTTTTGTCGAAATTTGTAATTAGTCCATAACTTTTGAGTGAGGGGCCTGATCGAAAAAGTACGAATCGTTTTGGATTCTACGCACCAAAATTAGTGAGAAAAAGTGTTTTCCCGAGAAATTTTGGAGTATTCGATTTTTGGTAAAAAAAGGAAGGTAATACACTGCCTTTTTTTGAGGCCGGAAAAAAAAAATTGTCCGAGATCGACCGGGAAAAACATTTTCTTATAGAGTTTGGCCCGTAGAATCCATAATTTCAAACAGTTCCAAGATTGGACTACTAGATCAAAAGTTACAGCCCTTTGAACTTTTTGTCGAAATTTGTAATTAGTCCATAACTTTTGATTGAGGGGCCTGATCGAAAAAGTACGAATCGTTTTGGATTCTACGCACCAAAATTAGTGAGAAAAAGTGTTTTCCGAGAAATTTTGGAGCAGTCGATTTTTGGTAAAAAAGGAAGGTAATACACTGCCTTTTTTTGAGGCCGGAAAAAAAAATTGTCTGAGATCGACCGGGAAAAAACATTTTCTTTTAGGTTTTGGCCCGTAGAATCCATAATTTCAAACAGTTCCAAGATTGGACTACTAGATCAAAAGTTACAGCCCTTTGAACTTTTTGTCGAAATTTGTAATTAGTCCATAACTTTTGATTGAGGGGCCTGATCGAAAAAGTACGAATCGTTTTGGATTCTACGCACCAAAATTAGTGAGAAAAAGTGTTTTCCCGAGAAATTTTGGGAGTATTCGATTTTTGGTAAAAAAGGAAGGTAATACACTGCCTTTTTTTGAGGCCGGAAAAAAAATTGTCCGAGATCGACCGGGAAAAACATTTTCTTATAGAGTTTGCCCCGTAGAATCCATAATTTCAAACAGTTCCAAGATTGGACTACTAGATCAAAAGTTACAGCCCTTTGAACTTTTTGTCGAAATTTGTAATTAGTCCATAACTTTTGATTGAGGGGCCTGATCGAAAAAGTACGAATCGTTTTGGATTCTACGCACCAAAATTAGAGAGAAAAAATGTTTTCCCGGGAAAAAACATTTTCTTATAGAGTTTGGCCAGTAGAATCCATAATTTCAAACAGTTCCAAGATTGGACTACTAGATCAAAAGTTACAGCCCTTT
>NW_022170663.1:7124809-7125417 GCF_008802855.1 Photinus pyralis
GGTTGTAGTAAGGGATCATAACAGCACATTAAGACCACCCACATTAAAGTTCAATAGCTTAAAAAAAACTAAAACTTTACCACACTTTTTTATATGAAAATCTGCTAGTTACCAAAATCTCGATCAAGACTTAAATAATAAATGCGAGAAACTCAGCAGCCTTAACCAACTCAACTAAAAACACAGTTATCATTTACACACGGTACAACTTTATTCGATAAAAATCTGATGATAAAGCTGTAAGAAAGAAAAGCACTTAGGGTCGGTAAACCAAGTACCACCCAACAAGCGATCGATTGAAACAAATTAAATTTAAAAAAAGATTCTTCCCTTAAAGAATTAATAATCCTAACGGCCCGTCGTAAGTGCGATTTTCTTCAAACGCACAAAAACACAAACACCAGCTGATGATGCTTCTGAATCTGTGGCCTTCAAAGAAGTAACCTTACACACAATTAGTCTTGATTAAGAATTTGTCTGCATTGGTGGCACCGAATGCACTAGAAATAGTCTACAAAGTCCATAGACCAGCTAAGCCAATTACTAAATTAACCAACTTCAATTTCAAAAAAGCAGATTTTCTTAAAATGTACGTCCTTTTTCGCGAT
>NW_022170663.1:7125517-7151895 GCF_008802855.1 Photinus pyralis
TTGAACACAATTTTTGAAAATTTGTGTTCATTAATTGAAATTTTTTTAAGTTTTGTATGAAAATTGCTAATGTGTTTCTTCTTTATTGAAATTTCAAGGGGTTTAGTTGAAATTGTAAATTATTCATTTTTTGATCGAAAAGTGCACTTTTTGAACACAATTTCATACGTTTTTGAACCAAAATATGACTCTTTTGAACACAGTTTTTGAAAATTTGTGTTCATTAATTGAAATTTTTTTAAGTTTTGTATGAAAGTTGCTAATGTGTTTCTTCTTTATTGAAATTTCAAGAGGTTTAGTTGAAATTTTAAATTATTTATTTTTTGATGGAAAATTGCACTTTTTGAACACAATTTCATACGTTTTTGAACCAAAATATGACTCTTTTGAACACAATTTTTGAAAATTTGTGTTCATTAATTGAAATTTTTTAAAGTTTTGTATGAAAATTGCTAATGTGTTTCTTCTTTATTGAAATTTCAAGAGGTTTAGTTGAAATTTTAAATTATTTATTTTTTGATTGCACTTTTTGAACACAATTTCATACGGTTTTGAACCAAAGTATGACTCTTTTGAACACAATTTCATTTCATACGTTTTTGAACCAAAATATGACTCTTTTGAACACAATTTTTGAAAATTTGTGTTCATTAATTGAAATTTTTTTAAGTTTTGTATGAAAATGGCTAATGTGTTTCTTCTTTATTGAAATTTCAAGAGGTTTAGTTGAAATTGTAAATTATTCATTTTTTGATCGAAAATTGCACTTTTTGAACACAATTTCATACGTTTTTGAACCAAAATATGACTCTTTTGAACACAATTTTTGAAAATTTGTGTTCATTAATTGAAATTTTTTTAAGTTTTGTATCATAATTGCTAATTTGTTTCTTCTTTAGTGAAATTTCAAGAGGTTTAGTTGAAATTGTAAATTATTTATTTTTTGATCGAAAATTGCACTTTTTGAACACAATTTCATACGTTTTTGAACCAAAATATGACTCTTTTGAACACAATTTTTGAAAATTTGTGTTCATTAATTGAAATTTTTTTAAGTTTTGTATGAAAGTTGCTAATGTGTTTCTTTATTGAGTTGAAATTTTAAATTATTTATTTTTTGATGGAAAATTGCACTTTTTGAACACAATTTCATACGTTTTTAAACCAAAATATGCTCTATCGAACACAATTTTTGAAAATGTGTGTTCATAAATTGAAATGTTTCGAAGTTTTGTGGCTTTAATACCCGAATCTCTAAGAACCTTAAAAAACTGCCCAAATGTTCCAGATTTAGCCTTCGAATGTTCTTAAATCCTGCTTGAGGAGAATTGAAGAGGACCTTGACCCCTTTCGAAGCTTTTATGGATATTTTTTGACTTTTGAAGAAAAAAGAGCTGCCAAGAATCCAAAAGAGTAAACTCTTTCCCTCTGTAAGAGAGGAGTCTTGAAAAGTTTTGGGGAGTCTTTGAGCATAACTATTGCCACCTTCAAACGAGTACTCGTCGACTTCTACGCATTAAATTAATTAAGCAATCAATTTAATTATCGCTATAAAACACTGTTGAATAGCTTTGAACTCTTTTCTGCAATTAAAATTTAATGTGTTGGCACGATAAAATTCGCCCTAATTAGTCACGATTAAATAAATCAATGTCTCGATTAAAAATGACCAAAGTTTCCTCAATAATGGAAAAACTGACAAACTCAAAAAATTATTCAAACCCATAATAATTGTGAACAATTTGCAGAAAACCAAAAATAAACGGGGAGAAAAATTTGTAAAAAAAAGACATTTTGAATTATATATATTTCTATTTTTTGCCCGGGAGATTTATTGTTTAAATTCCATTTAATGTCAACAACTTAGTAAATGTTGTGCGGATCTCACCCTGATTTATTGTAAATAGTATTTCTTTATACACCATAACTCACAGCGAAAATAATAAATGGGTTTCTTTTAAGAATTTGGGTTCACCTACACTAATTTGTCTTGTTTTTCAAACCGAGTGTGGGCCTTTCTGAAAAAAACCTACCGCCTGGCGCACTGAAGCTGATCCAAATAAATCCCATCGCATTATTTGCATTTTGGTACGTACGATCCGCTTCAATTTGATTTAAAAAAAGTCCTGTTGCTAGCACTGATACCACCTGCGCATGTGCGATTCTGCCCAAAAGCTTTTTGGTTCTCCCTTTTCTGGATATACCACATTTGGTTCCAATCGGTCCAGTAGTTTAGCCGGAAATGGAAGTACGGGCGGACCGACAGACAGACCGACATCATCAGATTTTGTTTGATTTGGATTCCTGATTCTTGGGAGATCTTAAAACTTATTCAATTAAAACCTTTCGAAGGCTAACTTTTTGAATACCCTTAAAGATATGTACTGAAATGCTACCAAAGGCTCGAGAATGATGTAGAATATTTTAGAAAACTCCATTCCTTCATCCTTTTTCTCCTCCTTTTCCTCCATCGTTTTTGATTGGTTGTAAACCTCTCAAAGTTTTTTAAAGATCCGTTAAGATTCATAAAATTTCTTTAAAAGACAAGAATTCCAAGGTCAGAGTTTTTGGAAGATTGTTCAAGTTCCTTAAACGGCTTTTAAAGACTCGAAGAGAAAGAGAAGCTTTTAGTCTACTCTTGGATGTTGGAGGAGGGAGGGGTCGTTGAAACCGCGGTCACTCTTGAAGTTTCTTGAATAATTTTGGAAGTCACCCATAGGGATCGTTAAAGGCTTCTGAAGGCTAAAAATTTTTTGATATATTCTTGCAGACTTTTGTAGGGCCGTAGGAACCGTCGGCGACTCTTAAAGACATATATATGCACTTGGAGACCGTTCATACTTTTAAAGAGCCTTAATGGTTCTTTAATAAACTTGAGGTTTGTCAAGGTCTCGTGAAGGAGGTCCTTAGAGAGGCTTTTAAAGTTTGGATAGGCTTTTAATAGCTCTTAAACGGTACAATTACTGTGTACTGGGGGGGGGGGGGGCATAGGGTCTACCGTTCATTCTTATCCATTAATTAAAGGTCTCAACGAAATGATTTGTTTTCTACGAACCACCGCTCTTTTCTGCCACTTAAGATGGGGGGGGGGGGGGGGGGGATGTGGTTAAAAAATTGGTTTTGTCTTTTATGGTACTCAAGTAAAAGGTCTCAACGGAAAGATTTTTTTCTCTACGAACCACCGCTTTTTTCTGTCTTTTAAACTCAGAGTGACAGAGGGGGAAGGGTGGTTAATAATTGGTTTGGTGCTTTATGGTACTCTACTCAAAAGTCTCATCGAAAGGAATTGTTTTCTACGAATCACCGCTTTTGTCTGCTACTTGTGAATAGCGTTAAGGATGTGGGGCGAAGGGTGAGGGTGGGGGTGGGGGGGAGGAGTGGTTGAAAATTGATTTTATGATTCATTTGTATTCTAATGAACTATTTAAAGGTCTCAATGAAAGGAATTGTTTTCTATGAACCACTGTTTTTCTTGTGAAATCCGGGGGGGGGGGGGGGGTGAAAAATTGGTTTTGTGATTTGTGGTTTCAATCGATGTTTCAATGAAAGGATTTGTTTTATACGAACCACCGCCCCTTTCTGCCTCTCGAGATGGATGGGTGAGGGGGGTGGGGGTTAAAATTTGGTTTTGTTTTTTATGGCGCTGTAGTGAAAGGTCTCAACGGAAGGAATTGTTTGCTACCAACCACCGCCCTTCTTTGCTACTTCGGGAAAAATAAAGATCGTGGTGACTTGATACCGGGATGAGGGGGGAGGGGGGATTAAACTTTGGTTTTATCCTCCATGGTATTCTGATTAATTAAAGGAAAGAAATTGTTTTCTACGTACCATCGCTCTTTTCTGCCACTTGAGATCGGGGGAAGGGTGGTGTACTCTTAAGGTCTCAACGAAATGAATTAATTTCCACCATCCACTCCCCCCTCCTCGACCCCTTATCTCGTTAGGTTATAATTCCTCAAATCTCGAAATCGTAGTAAAGTACCTACTTTCAAAGGGGTCTTGAAGAAGACTTAAAACTTTAAAATATTTAGAGGGGTTTGGAAACACCCTTAATGACCAAGTGTCTATTAAAGGTTCTTGAAAAACTTTTAGAGAGCCTTAAGGATCAATAAATTGCTTTAAAGGTCCAAGAAACTCGAAGACAAAGATTCTGGAAGACTCTTTCGGAAATCCATCCTCTCCATCCAGGCTCTAATGGCACTTTTGATTAAGACCCTTTTTTGAAAGGAGTCAAGGTCTGAAAGGTTTTTCAAAATTCCCTGGAAGAAAGTATATTTAAAGCTTCTTAAGGACTTTCGAAGGTTTTTTAAAGACTCAATAAACCAATGAGAGGTTCTTGAAGATGGTTGAAAACCTTCTAAAGGTTGTCAGTGGTTGTTAAAGCTTAAAGGTCCTTTTCGTAGCCTTTGAAAATGTTTACCGCTATTGTCACTATTTACTTGGCGACAACTTTTAGAGATCCTTAAACCTCGCAAAGGGTTTTAAAGGACCTTGTAAAAACTTTAAGAGCGAATATCTCGAAAAAAATAGGTAGCTTATATTGCGCTGTCTTTTGATGGAAGGGGGGAGGGGGGGCATGAATTATTTCCTGAGATGCTGTTTTTGAAAGTAAACGTGCATAACTTTTACCTACGACGACCAATTTTGGTCTCATATTTTTCATTACCCATGCCAAGTAAAACTTTTGAAAATCTGGTGGGGGGGGGGGGTGATGAGCACACTTTTTACCCTTAATGGTATTCTAATGAAAGGTTTAATCGAAATCAATTGGTTTGTAGAAATTTTAATGTTCCCGTGCGATTTTTGAGATTGGTGGGTGACCGCGGGGGGGGGGGAGAAATTAATTTTATTTTTTCGTGGTCTCAAAAAAGGAATGGTTTTCTTATTTTCTACCAACTACCGCCTTTCTTTCTGGCTCCTCCTCAAAAGTGGGGTTTTGGAGCGGGGGGGAGGAGTGGGGCTGGTTTGGTTTTAAACCTTCATGTTACTCTAATGCAAGGAATTTATTTCTACGATCCTTACATCTGAATAACAGATTGTCGGAGGAGGGTACTCACAAAAAGTGATTGGGACGTCTGGAAGAAACATATCCATTGGAGATGTCAAAACTTTGAAGAGCGGTTATCTCGAAAACGGTTTGTCGGAGGAAAGGACTCTCAAAGGCAAAATGGGTCGTCTGGACGAGACATATCTATTGGCGAAGGCGAAGCGAATATCTTGAAAAAGAAGTATCGGAGGAGGGTACTCATAAAAGGCAAGTGGAACGTCGACACGAGACATATCTATTGGTGATGTCAAAATTTGCAGTCTCAGGGTACAACTGGATCCCGGGACAAAAAGAAACCCTGGCGTCTGAATAAAATGTTAAATCAAATAAAATTTGACAAAGTGTTCCGCAAGTCATAAATAAATAAATTACAACAAACTTCTAATGCTAAACCTAAATTAAGTTTACAGCACGTACATTTTCAACTATTGGGTGGCTCGCTCTCGTCGGTATTATTTCAACCTAGACGGACGAGACCCCCTCCTCTGCAGTTTCCGCCCTTAAATTGAACACAAAACAGAAACGTACCCTCCTAGCAAATCAAAACCATTAACTCAAAAATTGAAAATTAAAAAATAGTGCAATTTTGATTTAAAATACCAAGAAATCAATATTCAAATGTTGTTCATTTTTTCCATTTTTGAGTTGATGAAATGTTGAATCGAAACTGCCCTGCTTCTATTGGCTGTTTCTTAATGATCCAATGAAAGTGAACTAATGACAATGATTATATAAACCCTGGTAGCCCTTAGTAAAGCAGTGCGACTCTGCTAACCACCCCCTTTCTTTTGTTACAGGAGGTTCTTCACACAATCTGCCAGCCTAGCGGGAACGTCCTTAGAATAGTCATCTTCAAGAAGAACGGGGTACAGGCGATGGTAGAATATCCTTTAGTAACAAATTATTAAAATATAAACAATTTCTCACGTCCCTTTTCCTTAACGCAAACACGTTCGACAATGTCGAAGCGGCCGTAAGAGCCAAGGACACGCTGCACGGTGCCGATATTTACTCAGGATGCTGCACCTTAAAAATAGATTTCGCAAAGGTAAGTGCTTGCAAGAATCCAAATTGAAAATTATACCGGGGAAATCCAAAAGATTTATTGTGATAGGTTAAGATTTTTTATGCGGGAATGATTAAAAAAAGAATAGGTTCCCCGGGTATAATTTATATACCACCGATTTGTGGTGCCGCAAAATTCTTGGCAGCCGACTACGAATTTGTTGATAAACATCGTTTTTATGTGCATTTCTCGTTTCTTTGCCGCTGACATCTTTACGTACGGGGCAATTGCGCCTTTTTTTGGGGGACGTTGAGGCCTTTTTTATGAAGAAAAATTTCGCCACTTAAAAATATCTTTATTGGTATTCCCCGCTGGCGGATGATGGCTCGGCGGCTTGCATGTCACATCCGACGAAAGAATTGATGGCTTACGATATGTAAGGCGGCTGCCGTACGGACGATCAATAGTAATTTTGTTTGTGCGCGAAATTCTAAATGGTATCCGCCGGAAGTTCCCCACAAAACTTTCTTAAAAAGCCTCCACGTTCCAGAATACCGGACGTAAAATATCTCTCCACTTAGTAAAAGGGACTGAGGTAATTCCCACGATGCAAATGTTTTGAAACAAAAGTAAGGGTAATTAATTATTAACCCAGAAAAATGTATATAGAATATCTAAGGGTTCTCGAGTTTTAAAAAGAATCTCGAACCAAGGAATCCCCAAAATGTCTACAGAATCTCATTCAGTAAATATTTCATTCAACGGTTACAGCATAGAGAGAGACGTGCAACGACCGTGACAGAGTATAGGTCGTCCGTGTTGAAATCGAAGTTAAAGTAAAAGTATATTTGACAAAGGGACGAGCACTAGCGTGTACTACTTTAATTTAAGGAAAAAAAAGTGTCAAATTCTTGACAGAACAGCTTCCTAGCCCAAACACAAAAGTCGCGCTTTAAAAAAATGCTCGACACTTGGCCCTTAAGGGACAGTAATTATTTGAAAATGTGCATAGCATCATTAATATGAAAATCATTTTTTGATATCCGCGCTAGTTTGCCCAATAATCCAACTGCCTCAAGATAAATGGGACACGCTGTTTATAAATTAAGTGACACTCAAATATAAAATTACGAAAGTTTACCGAAACTCACAAAAGAAATAACCAGCACACCCCAATTCGTCTGGCTTATACACGTGCAGTTAAACCTCAATAAATCGTCCTCTGAAACTTATATCTTTTCTAGGCAAAAATGCTTCAAAAATATCGTATATAACCCGCCATTTACTATTCATTCTTTGTTGTACCCCGACAAACACGAGATTTTTTTATACGTTTTCTTGTAAATAGCGCGGGCCGGGCAAGACATTGTTGGGAATTTACGCTCTTTTTTTTACTTTGTTTGTTTTTATTACTAATAATTCATTTATTGTTTACAGTGAAGTAACGTAGTCGCATTTGAATGGGCAATCACTCGAAAATTTCGTTCGTTAATAAAAAAAAAGCTAATAAATCTTTGTTTTGTGACCGGAATTGTATAGTACAGTCTAGAATTTCGAACGAGCGGTTGATTTATGCCGATCTCGCCTTCGGCTCGCTCGACATTAGTATGAAATCTGAATTTTGTGACCGGAACCGTATAGCACGCTCTAGAATTTCGGGCGAGCGGTTGACTTTTGCCGATCTCGCCTTCGGCTCGCTTGGAATTGGAATGAAATCTGTGTTTTGTGACCGGAATTGTATAGTACAGTCTAGAATTTTGTGCGAGCGGTTGATTTTTCCGATCTCGCCTTCGGCTCGCTTGCCAGTAGTATGAAATCTGTGTTTTATGACCGGAATGGTATAGCACGCTCTAGAATTTCGGGCGAGCGGGTGATTTTTGCCGATTTCGCCTTCGGCTCGCTTGGAATTGGTATGAAATCTTTGTTTTGTGACCGGAATTGTATAGTACGGTCTAGAATTTCGGGCGAGCGGTTGATTTTTCCGATCTCGCCTTCGGCTCGCTCGCCATTGGTGTGAAATCTGTGTTTTGTGACCGGAATTGTATAGCACTGTCTAGAATTTTGTGCGAGCGGTTGATTTTTGCGATCTTGCTTTCGGCTCGCTCGGCATTAGTATGAAATCTGCGTTTTGTGGTCGGAATTGTATAGTACGGTCTAGAATTTCGGGCGAGCGGTTGATTTTTACCGATCTCGCCTTCGGCTCGCTCGGAATTGGTATGAAATCTGTGTTTTGTGACCGTAATTGTATAGTACGGTCTAGAATTTCGGGCGAGCGGTTGATTTTTCCGATCTCGCTGCCGGTTTGCTCGGTATTGGTATCTGTGTTTTGTACTAAAAATCCCTAATGTCGTTTTCAAGCTGTAACGGGAGCTCGTTAAAGGTTTTTATTTGCTTCGAATTGTACGTAAACTTTATCGAGTCGTTCCCGAATACGGTCCTGACTGTTTAAATGCGTGTGAAAGCGTAAGACGTCGGGAAGTCGGGGGACAGCTAGAATTACGGAGCGAGTTTGCAAAAGTTATCAAGCTTGCTGCATTGCGGGGCTTAGTCAGGTCATTTGCGATTAAATCGACTTAATCGAATGCATAATTAGGCGCCGTGCACTGCATAAATGAAATTTTGCGCCCTTATAGAAAATGAGTTGTTCGGTTGTAGTTGTAGATGCAGTGTGCGCCTTTGGAACTTTTGGAATCAAATTTTGCGCCTTTATAAGAAAGTTATTTCAAAAATTATGTGAGCCCTTCCAACTTCAGGGAATCACGAATTCTTGCATCGATAATGTTTGTACGCCGAAATTAAGGACTAATTATGCGCCTTTTTGAGCTGTAGGAATCAAATTTTGCGCCCTTATAAGAAAGTTATTTCAAAAATTATGTGAGCCTTTCCAATTTCAGGGAATCACGAATTTTTGCATAAATGATGTTTTTACGCCGAAATTGAGCACTAATTGTGCGCCATTTGGAACTTTTGGAATCAAATTTTGCGCCCTTATAAGAAAGTTATTTCAAAAATTGTGTGAGCTCTTCCAACTTCAGGGAATGACCACCATTTGCATACATGATTTTTTTTACGTCGAAATTGAGCACTAATTGTGCGCTTTTGGAACTTTTGGAGTCAAATTTTGCGCCCTTATAAGAAAGTTGTTTCAAAAATTATGTGAGCCCTTCCAACTTCAGGGAATTACGAATGTTTGTGCAATTGATGTTTTTACGCCGAAATTGAGCACGAATTGTGCGCTTTTTTGCGCTGTTGTAATAAAATTTTGTGCTCATTTATTTACGGAAAAGTTCTCGATTCTCTGAAGTTCACACCCAGCATACACTCGCTTTAAAGAAAACCTTCTTCACGGAGTATTGACACCCAATGTAATTTGAATGAGGAGGGGGGGGGGAGGTTGTTTTGTGGAGCGAGCGAGTCTTCTGGAGCAACATTTCTAGGACAAACAGAAGAAAACCCACTCCCAAAAAAATGAGTTTCTAAGAAAGACTCGAGACATTTGTTGTCAGTCGATACGGTACATTTTCGCATTATTAAGGCGCTATGCGAGGCGAGGCGGCGCAGCTACCGAAAGCGATTTACATTCAAATGTCGTGAATCATATTAAGTCCTACTAAGTACGAGAGTAAGGGATTATTTAGACCATAAACTTTGCCTCGTCACGCTTCCAACTTCCAACGTAGCATACTCATCTCCCCACATAATTCTTCGCCATTATCTCGAGAGTTATACGAGCTTTAAAAACGTTTATGTATATTTGCAGAGCACTTAACATCCGTTGCCCTAGAGAGACTATTTTCGTACATAATCGTAAATCCTAAGCACCAATTATAAACTGGGAAAGCGACGCAATTTATTTTGCATATAAATTGGGGCCAGATTTATAATGGCGATATCTTAATAATTTCCACTGTTTCAACAACTTTTGTGGGTTCGGTTTATTACCTACTCAACATAATCTATCCGGTGATAACGTTCTAATTGACTGCCCCTCGAAGAGAAGTCTCCACGTTGGGTGCCATTTCTACTATACTGAACGAATCCGAGGCTGATTCGAAATTTTTTTCTCTAACCTACCTATTATTTATTGCACGTTTATCTTTAACAAATCTTGCTTTGGTTTTACGTGCCAAACTGTCCGTAATAAAATCGCCAATTTGTTTAAAGGCGATTTGAATTATTTTTTCAGAGTCTCATAATCCGATTGAAGATTTAATCTCGCCGATGGTGCCAAGTGTAATATTAGAGAGTGCAATAAATTTGCCGGTAACATTTTTTTCTTGTTATTACAAGTTGAGAGTTACCTACACGGAATTTAATCATCGTTCCCATTAATCTTAAAGTATATTGGTTGATAATAGCGAAATCTGTTATTTATCAAGTTTTGCGGTATGTGCGGGTTTGGATACTATTCCATGTCTTATGCGTACAAATACTCCCATTATCGAAGATCACCAAATCTGATTGATTTATAACAGTTATTATTTCTCATTATTTATTACTTCGGCGTTGAAATTGGAACTGTCCGGACACGCAATTGGATTTGCTTATATAGCAAACTCTGGAGTGCTTCCGAATTTTCTCGATCATTCCAGAACAAAACACGTCATATTTCTCCAAAAGACTGCGTCACATTCGCCTTCCTTCTTAATCGCCGAGGCCTCGATGTCTATCGGGACTTCTGGAATATTCGCTACAGTAGTATTGGCTCCCAAGTAAAGCGGCAATGCGGACCTGTCTTAAGTGCGCGTTTTTCTGCGAGCATACCGTGAAAGATTTCTATAGCCTCCCCCCCCCCCCCACGGGTAACCAACTAATCTCAAAAAGGAGTCGTGCATGAAAGTTATACAAACCAATGCATTCGATGAGATCTTTCATTAGAATACCATAAACGGTGGAACGTGTGCCCCCCTCCCCTCCCCATTTTCAAAGGTTCTACTCGCCGTCACTAAAGGCGTGGGGCCCCCCCCCCCCCCCCCCCACAACAAAACGTGATGGCCGTCTGGAACACCTTCAAGATATTGTAAAAAATTGCAGGACTCTAGGACCATTCTCCTAACAGTAGTTCAAAACGAGTCGAACGAACAGACGGACTGACGGACGGGGGACAATACGCAAACAATGGCAAACTTTTTTTATTCCTTAAAAATGCGCTAACAACCAAGTTAAGTCGGTGGTCGAAGAGGGTTCATTATCTTAAAGAACAAAAAAAAGTGTCAGTTCCCCCTTCTTCTGGAGACTTGAGATTAATTTCTCTATTCTTTAGGGGTTGGTTAGAACCTATAATCCTCTCGATCAGGGGTTGACGATTTTATTGCAAGTAGATCGGATTTTGTTTACGTTTAGTCTTCTCTTTCTAGGTGATGATTTTTTTGTTTTTTAAGGGTTCAGGGTTGAAGGTAAAGACCAAAAAATAATTTCACATCCCCTACTCCCCTCGGCGAGTGGATGGCTTATAATTAGGTGGGGTTCCTTTGAGCCTACTCAGAAAGTGGCACCCTTTTTCTGGGGACATGGTTATTTTTTTTTATCTTTAAGGGTTGCTTAAAACTCTACATCCACGAGACCGGCGGATGCAGATTTTATTGTAAGTAGATGGGGTTCGCTAGAGTCTAGTCAGAAAGTTACCTCTTTTTCTGGGGGCATGAAATTGTATTTTTGTCTTTTAAGGGTTGATTAGAACCCTTCACCGTCTCGGTCAATCGGCTGACGATTTTATAGTAAGCGGATGGGGTTCGTTTGATTCTAGTCGGGAAGTAACGCCCTTTTTCTGGGAGCATAAAGTTAATTTTTCTGTTCTAAAAAAATATTTTCACGCCCCCCCCCCTCGCCTCCACCACCCTTTCGGACAGTGGATGACAACTTAAAAATTAATTTTATCTCTCATTGTATTTTAATTAAAGTTCTCAACGAAAGGAACCGTTTTTACCGACTGCTCTTCTTTCTGCCCTCTTATCAAAGTACGGGGCGGAGGGGGAAGGGGGGGGATGGAACTTTTCATGAAAAAGTAGCTGTCGAAATTTGTATTTAGTCCATAACTGTTGATTGAGAGGTCTGATCGAAAAAGTACGAATCGTTTTGGATTCTACGCACCAAAATTAGTGAGAAAAAGTGTTTTCCCGAGAAATTTTGGAGCAGTCGATTTTTGGTAAAAAAGGAAGGTAATACACTACCTTTTTTTGAGGCCGGAAAAAAAATTGTCTGAGATCGACCGGGAAAAAAACATTTTCTTATAGAGTTTGGTCCGTAGAATCCATATTTTCAAACAGTTCCAAGATTGGACTACTAGATCAAAAGTTACAGCCCTTTGAACTTTTTGTCGAAATTTGTAATTAGTCCATAACTTTTGATTGAGGGGCCTGATCGAAAAAGTACGAATCGTTTTGGATTCTACGCACCAAAATTAGTGAGAAAAAGTGTTTTCCCGAAAAATTTTGGAGCAGTCGATTTTTGGTAAAAAAGGAAGGTAATACACTGCCTTTTTTTGAGGCCAGAAAAAAAATTGTCTGAGGTCGACCGGGAAAAAACATTTTCTTATAGAGTTTGGCCCGTAGAATCCATAATTTCAAACAGTTCCAAGATTGTACTGCTAGATCAAAAGTTACAGCCCTTTGAACTTTTTGTCGAAATTTGTAATTAGTCCATAACTTTTGACTGAGGGGCCTGATCGGAAAAGTACGAATCGTTTTGAATTCTACGCACCAAAATTAGTGAGAAAAAGTGTTTTTCCGAGAAATTGTAGAGCAGTCGATTTTTGGTAAAAAAGGAAGGTAATACACTGCCTTTTTTTGAGGCCAGAAAAAAAATTTTCTGAGGTCGACCGGGAAAAAACATTTTCTTATAGAGTTTGGCCCGTAGAATCCATAATTTCAAACAGTTCCAAGATTGTACTACTAGATCAAAAGTTACAGCCCTTTGAATTTTTTGTCGAAATTTGTAATTAGTCCATAACTTTTGATTGAGGGGCCTGATCGACAAAGTACGAATCGTTTTGGATTCTACGCACCAAAATTAGTGAGAAAAAGTGTTTTCCCGAGAAATTTTGGAGCAGTCGATTTTTGGTAAAAAAGGAAGGTAATACACTGCCTTTTTTTTGAGGCCGGAAAAAAAAGTGTCTGAGATCGACCGGGAAAAAACATTTTCTTATAGAGTTTTTCCCGTAGAATCCATAATTTCAAACAGTTCCAAGATTGGACTACTAGATCAAAAGTTACAGCCCTTTGAACTTTTTGTCGAAATTTGTAATTACAGTACAACCTCGTTAATCCGAATAGATTCGGACCACCGGCCTTTCGGATTATCAAATTTTCGGATTACCGCGAAACCAGTGAAAATAATAAATTTGGACACAAGCATTAAGAAATAAAAATTATTCTTTTCAACGTCTTCAGGGGTGTCATCGTTGTTACGAGGAACGAAATTATTTCGGACTATCGCGATTTCGGACTAGCGTGTATTCGGATTATCGAGGTTGTACTGTATGTTTCAGCGCTATCGAATTATAGATAGTCGTTTTAGCATGTTGGAGATCCAGATTTATTTAATTTAGGCCTTAAATTCCGAATTAAACGATCCATGGAGAGCTTTTGATTATTTTTACGTAGCGAATCCCATTGCGAGAACATAACAGCTTTAATATGGGACTCAACAATTTTAAAATTCCTTTGAATTTCAATTCCTTTCAACTTATTTAATGTTTTTGGACTTAATTTTAAAATTAATATTTTAAGGGTACAAACGTTAATATTTAAAACTAAAAAATGTTAGGGTAGTTTTGCTTTTATCACAATTAACAGAAATTTAAAATATTTACTATAGATTTGAAATTTATGGGTCAGTATTGTGACTCATAGTCTATTATGTCACAAAAATTCGTTTTTGAAATGTTATGAATTTGATTGTAATTTTTGCTATAATTTAAAAAAAAATTTGTGGTTTGATTTGAATTTATAGAAATAAAAAATTTAAATGTTATTTAATTTAAAAAAAAGTATTTTTATTGAGGCTTGAAATGTGTCTTTCAATTTTCTGCTCTCGTAAAGGTTAAGCTACATTACATCAGAAAAATGTAGGTACGGGGAAAATGTAACAAAAGTAAAATATGTTCGTGTATCTAATAGAGCAAATATCCGCCGTGACCCTGTGACTATATGTGTTAGATTTGTTTTAGTTTCCTCTACCATCCAACGGTTTGATGACTGAATGGTTATACCCAGTATACAGGGTGAGTTTTTTTTTCATTTGCACTATGAGAAGACTATAAGAAAAAACGCAGACTCTTAAAAAAAACTTAAACGGGAATGCACAAACCAACAATTGCGTATAGGATTTCAATTAATACGTTCAGGCTATACGTATTTTAGATTTTGTGACAAAAAAATTAATTCCTGATCCAAACTGGTTTATGTAGATACAGTGATTCGAAATCGGGGAATAATAAGAACAGGTGATTTTTTCCGTAGACGAAATTCCAAAATCAAGAAACGATTTGAGATATATAACCTGGAATAAATTTTATTTCCCATTGACCACTAAAATCAGTCTACCCTTACCAGTGTTTGCTTTAAAACTCTATTTTGTATTCTTGTCACCACGCAATTTTAAGTCATCCCTCAAATTCATCTATCACTTACTTTTATGCCTGTCATTTTTTAATGTCCATTTTAGCTCTCTTCCCCTTCATCCTTCATTTAGGCACAGTTGAAACGTTTTCTATTATGCGGTAATTAGCTATGAGCCAGCCCCATGAACATAAAGTAATTAGGAAAACGTAAATGACACTTCAAATTACTACTTACTCCTCTATTGATTAATGGAAACGTCGAGGATGTGCCACACGCAATCACGTAGCGTGTTAAAAATTAACGGGGGGTTTTCTTCAAATTATTGCGAAAGAGCAACAGCGAACTTTTTACGTGCCGCAAAGTAGGTCGTATAGGCGAATTCACACTTACGCCAATCTGGTATGCAAATGTCGTAAAAAAAACCTAAAAGGCCTGAATACGTAGTAAATCCGACAGTCTAACTCTAACAAAAGCGAAATCAACAATTCATGTCTTTACTTTATCATATTCGCAAAGTTGAATAAAGTTGTAGCGAAAAAAAGGTTTCAATGTAAGCGTAATCGCAAGTAAAGATTCTACTTAATTACCCCTAAAACTTATATGCCATCCCTTTTGATATCTTCTAAAAATATATGGGGGTTTTACGCTCAAAGGAACATGTAAATAAAACAAGACGTTTTTCGCAAACTCAAAAGAAAACGTACTCACCCACAGATCGCGAAGACTGATAGGAAATTATGTACTCACCTGAAACAAAAAAACATGCTCATAAAATAAATCATTTACAATGGTGGATGGATTACGTAAAAGTTTACGCTTTTGCCTAGTAGTGATCCAATGTAATTTATTTCTAGTTATGTACACTAACCATATATGCAAACCTGCCTAACCGCGTTTTTATATACCTACATACACAGCTCTAAACATCAAAAGACAAGAAACGCTGCCGACTTTTGCAATTCTCATGTCATGTAATCATTAACGTTAAATTTCGCAACGTGTCTCTAATGCTAAAGACCAATCAAGAAAATCTATTCGAAAGGGGAAAGAAAGGCGAAAACGGCGGAACTTGACCATTTCTTGTTCCGCGTAGAATGAATTATGTGTTCGATAGCACTTGTTCGTGTTGTTCGTTCTTTGAATATTTTAATACGGCGGCGGCGTCTAAGATCGTAAATTGGATTTGATGCAACAGGTCTGCCCACGTAATTAGTGTTTATTGTAGTTTGTGAAATGAAAAGGCGAAATTCATCAAAACTTAGCCCGTCTATTGTAGAATTTTGCAATATTCTCGACCTCCCCCTGATAAAGTTCTTCATAAATCTTCTCCAACCAACTCAATAAGGACTCCAATCCAGCTCAATCTCGGGAAGATAAAGTTACTAATCATTCTTAAGTTAAGGAATTACCAGTTGCCTTTGAGAGTAGTAATCGATTCTCTCATTAGCTGGGGACCCCCGGGTGATTCTCCCCCAAAACGTTCAGCCCTTGCAACTTTCGTGTATGGAATATCTCTCAGAAAATAAAAATTTCATTATACTCTCTACAAAATAATTATAGCCATGCTAATTGTCGTAATCATTTTGGGGGAAAGCGTAGTAGGTACAGGGGGGTCTGGGGGTTATGGAATACTCAATTACCTTTTCCTGACACGTTACTTCTGGGATATGATATGGTCATCGATTCTAAACCCCTCAGAGTCAGACCTCCCGATGCCACATTCTCTCCCAAAACGTTTAGGCGTTAGAACTTTTGTGTATCGAATACCTCTCAGAAATGACACTCCCTACAAAATGATTATAACCATACTGTCGCGATCATTTTAGGGGCGAGCGTAGTACCGGGTGGTCTAGGGGAGGGGGTATGGAAAACCCTCCAGCACAAAGAAGGCATCAATTCTTATTCCTAAAATTACCATGACAGTTACTTTTGGGATGTGGTCGTCGATGATCCCTTTAGCTGGGGAGTATTGCTTTCGGTGCCACATTCTCCCCCAAAACGTTCAGCCCTTGCAACTTTCCTGTATGGAATATCTCCCCGAAAATAAAAATTTCATTACACTCCCTACCACGTAATTATATCCATACTAATTGGGGGGGAAAGCGTAGCACCGGAGGGTCTGGGGGGAATGAACCCCAGCACACAGAAATCATAAACCTTTTCCCGAAAACAACCAAGACATTTGCTTTTGGGAAATAGTTATCAATGACACACTACAAAATAATGATAACCATACTAATTGGCGTAATCATTTTGGGGGGAGGCCACAGCACCGGGGTGTATAAAATACCCCCCAGCACACAAACGTAATCATCTGATCAATTAACTTTTCCCTAAAATTACCATTACAATTACTTTTGGGATGTGGTAATTATTCCTTTAGCTGGAGGAGTAATGCTCTTAGATCACCCAAAACGTTCAGCCCTTACAACTGTTGTGTATCCATACTAATTGGGAGAAAGCCGGAGGTCTGAGTGGTATATGGAATACATCCAGCACACAGAAGTAATCAATTACCTTTTCCCGAAAAGAACCATAACCGTTGCTTGTGGGATATGCTCCTTATTTTAGCCCCCTGTGTGCTACATTCTCCGCAAAACATTTAGCACTTTCGTGTATAGAATATCTCTAAGAAAAGAACGCCAGTAATGTATCATTGTCCTGACTTTTATGTAAAGAACTGTTATTGACGATCCTCGAGATCGTTTATAATTTCATATTTCTGTCTGTCTATTCGTTCGGTCTGTGTGCCTGTCCTTGTGCACAATAACCTTATTTAGAACACTTTGAAAATTGGTACTCAGGTTCTTAAGGATCAGAAAGGTCGCTATTGTTCTTCAACTATGTAGTACAACCTCGAGGATCGTTCAGTATTCAGTTCTATCGGATTTTTAAGTTAGTAATTATATTTTTCAATAATAATACTAATAATAATAATAAGTAATTGGCGTTTGTATAACAAACGTTATTTACACAAGTCAAGAAGATAAACAAATAACACAAAGCATATAGGAAAAAGTTGACATGACAATAAACTCTATTTAAGTTTTTGAATGAACAGTAAAAATTCCTCAAATGAATAAAAAGCGTTCGTGATTAAAATCTTTCTTACAGAAGCTTTAAATTGGGATAATTCTAACCTTTTCATATTATCCTCTAACGCATTGTAAAACTTTACACCCCAATAGTTAGGACCGTTAAGAGATTTTTGAAGTTTAAATTGATTTAAGCGTAGGAGAGAACTGTATCTTGTCGAATGTTGGTGGTTGATGGTGTTTGATTCATATGAAAGAATATTCTTTTTGACATAAATAAGGCATTGTAATATGAAAATACACGGCAGGGTTAGGATTTTTAATTGGATAAACCAACTTTTACAGTCCTGCCGATACGCTAAACCACTAATAATGCGTAATGCACGCCGCTGTAGGCGAAATAATCTACCTGTGGATGAAACATGACCCCACACCAGAGTGGCATAAGACAAGATACTGTGACAAGTGCCAAAGTACGCTAGTTTAAGAACTGAAGTAGAGACATGATCAACTAAATTCCTTAATAAGTATACATTGAATTACAAACACGAACTGCGACGTAATTGACATGATTGTGCCAGTTGAGCTTGGGATCAAGATAGACACCCAAGAACTTTATCGTGCCCTTAGCAAAAGATTCATGTATGGGTTTAGACGTAAAACAGATACTTTTGGTTTTATTTACATTCACCGATAAGCTATTGCGTTTAAACCAATCAAATGCACACGAACGTAGACAATTAGATTTCTCAAATGCATTATTGAGTAACTTATCTCCAATGCTGAATGTCGTGTCATCCGCAAACAACACCAAATTTGAATTAAAAGTTTGTGAATTGCGAATGATCTCAAGATCATTCACATAAATCAAAAAAAGCAAAGGCCCCAATATTGACCCCTGCGGCACACCAAGTGTAATGAGACGTTTCTTGGAGAGACTGTTATTCCACTGCACACACTGGACCTATTCGACAAATAGGATTTGATTAGATCTATACTGTCGTTGGAGAAATGCAGAGTTCGAAGTTTCGCTATTAATGCAGAATGAGAAATACAATCGAACGCTTTGCTCAAGTCACAGAATGTGGACATTGAGAATTCGCCATTTTCGAAACATTTAATTGTAAATGAAACAAAATCGATAATTGCATCGACAGTGTTCATGTTCTTACGAAAACCATACTGTTTATTAGAAATTAAGCTATTTATGTTTAAAAATTCGTTCATTCTGATGTACATCGCTTTTTCCATTATCTTTGAGAGGGCTGGTAATAACGAGATTGGCCGATAATTGGATATTTCGTTTACAGAGCCACTTTTATGTAGGGGTATGACTTTAGCAATTTTCAGTTGATCAGGAAAGTATTTAAAATGGAAACAATAATTAATAAGTTTAGTAATTGGTAATACTAGATTATTAATATTAGACTTGATAATAAAGGTACACAAGCCATATAAATCTCTGCACTTACTTGATTTCAAGGAATTAATCAATTGACGTGGTCTCTATTGGGGTAAACTTTTTAAACTGAAACTTAGGTGTATCAGTAATATGGAGAATGCCAATATCATTCGTGATATTCTGAGTAGATATAACTGATTCGGTTAGTTTTCTTGCAACATTGATGAAGTACTCATTGAATGCTTCAGCACTAAGATGCGGTATATCTGCGACCCTACCATTATCTTCATTTTGTCTATAAGAATTTATAATTCGCCACATCATTTTATTCGGATTTTTGGATGATTTAATAATTTGTTCATTCATTTTTACCTTAGCTTTTTTGATTTCTGCTCTATATGCTCTTTTTAAAGCCAAGTATTGACTTTGTAATTTTAAGGAAGGGCAGTTCTTTTTTAGTTCGCTTAATAAACGTACTTTCTCACGCATGGTATGTAATATGGGGTTAAACCAATTCAGATGAATACCTTCCTTATTGCACTTGACCATTTTTTGTGGGAACGAATTGTTAAAAATATCAATCAAAGTATTATGAAAATAGTTAAATTTAGTTTCAACATTTAAATTCGTATTGAGTAAGAAATCCCAGGAACATTGCGTAAGATTCTCGTAAAACTTTGAGCACCCCACCATCGTTAATGGTCTATGATGTTTATAAGTATGTGTTTGTGTTACCATGTTCGGCGTAATGTCGATACGAAACTGTAAATGAATGCCCAGATGATCAGATGTTATATGATTTAAAGTGTTACATATCTTGTCTGACGAGAAATTTGCAAAAATGTTATCTAAGCAATTTTGTCCTCTTGTTTCAGAGTGCAGCAATTGTTCAAAATTGTACGATTTTAATAAATCTACAAGTTCACTTGTGTGGCTATTTGCAGTATTAAAATAAACGTTGAAATCCCCACATATCACAATCTTACAATAATTCTGTTTAAAAAGACTGATCAAAATTTTATCCAGTTGCACCAAGAACCTTTCGAAATCAGCGGAAGGGGATCTATATAGGGTTAATATGGTAACACTCAGAGAATTACTATGAATAGCTGCAACTTCACAAGTTTTTTCAATTGACAGTGATTTAATTTTATCAAGTGATGTAGCTTGAAGGTCCATTTTTTTGTAATATTATAACGCCCCCATGTTTGGAGGTTTGTCGACAAAAAGTGCTTGCAATCTTGTAATTGTGAATTTTAAATCCATTAGATATGTCGTCATAGCTCAGCCAGTGTTCAGAAAAGCAAAGAAATTCATATTGATGTTTACTCAACAACAGTTCAATTTCATTGACTTTATTGCGAATCGATTGAACATTTAAATAGAAGATATTGACCGCTTTTGTCGCGACTGGTTTGTTATTAAATGTTTTACACGGATGGTTGATTGACTTTATCGAATGAACCTCGAAAAAATTTAAAACGTCTTATTATTACACCTTGAGGCCACGTATTACTATCATAGATAACTTCCGATAGTTCCGAATCAGTCCCCACTTTGAATGATTCATTACTATACTCACTGGAATTAGTTTTTTTCAGTTTTTCAACGACAAAGTCATGGTTTGGAAATTTTTCCCGTAAGTAATTATGGATCACACTTTCACATGTGTCTCTTTTTACTCTTCCTACATAAATCCAAATTTTACGAGCCGCGGCAGCAAAACTTAGACAGTTCCCATTATTCCCATTAGTCTCCGCAGTTCCAATAATTGTTTTGGATTGCACTTTTTTTTATTGGTAACGAGTTATTGTTTAAAGTGTTACTTACTGTTTTTGCGCCGTCTGATGGTATTGTATTAGAACTTTCTATAGGATTAGAAGCACAAATATTTACATCTGTGTTAGAAGGCATAACTGCAGATGTACCTGCTTGAACTCTCGACCTAGAGGTACGGCCGATATCCTTGACCATTACATTTTTCGGAATTTCCATGTTTCGTTTAGAATTTTGTGAGCATTGATTTTCGATCGCACACACTTTTTCTTTTAGCAAAGAACAATTTTCTTGTAAATTTTGCACTAAACATGCATATACTTTATTTTCACTCACCAGTGAGGCGTTTTTGAGGAATAGCTCACTCACTTTTTTGTTAACATTCATATCAGGAATACAGGTCAAGCAAATCATGAATTCACTGGTTATTACAGAACCACTGCCACAACATTTATTGTGATACACAGAAAAACATAGATTACATGATAGACCATTTGCAACCTTTTTATTACACGTGCTTAATGCACATTTATTATTTACGTTTTCCGTTACGGGACGCGACACTTCATCGGCGGCCATACTGACTGACTGCGTATTTGAATTCTATACAGTTTTATTCTCATAATGGGCTCCGGGAGTCTGGCGACAGAATATCGTGCTAGCAAGAGCTAAGTGGTTATCTTATTGGTTTTATCCACTACCAACCGCAGGATTAGGTCGTTTCTGTATTGTGGTATATTTAACCATACATGAGATGTTGAGTTATCATCTTAGATTTCAGTTAATTCGTAGGGCCGAAGCGAAAGAAACGAATCAGTGGTTAAAGATGGCCGTTTGCGCTTATAAAATGTCATTATCTAGGCGTTAATTAGTAAAAAGAATAGGTAGGAATCACTAGAAAGTTTTGAATTCATTCGGTTTTGGGCTAACAGCGCGATCACCCGTGCAGCTCAAATTATAATTATTTTTTGGACATTTATTCGGCTTTCGACAAGCAACGCAATCAGTGTGTGGTCCAAAATTATTTTTTTCTGGGAGAATCGCGGAAGTGAACATAAAAAATCGGAGGGTTCCAATGCGAAAATTATAGAAAAAATCGTTACGCGAATATTGCGAGCTTGACCATTGAAAAAGTGAACACCTCTGTGAATTAATTATTGTTCAGTTATAATAACATACAAACTGCCGAGAATAAATCGATGTCTTGAAGACACTGTATATTAGCATAGAATTTTTTTACTTGTAATATAAGGGGCATTAAAAAGTTCTCGAAGTGAGCAATAAAAAACATCGGTGCAGAAATTGTTAAATAGCTAAACAAGACGTATATACCGTGGCAATTTAACTGGTATTCAAGTTAAAGGTCATTTAGTATAATTTAATGTCAAAATGTAAAGTTTTACTACGGCAGTAAACTAGCGCAGTAGGTTAGGCACCTTCTGCAATTTTATTTTATGATGGTAATACTCGTATACGTCCTACTTTAATATACAAAGCGGAACATTGTAAGTTTGTTCATGGAATGAGTTTTCAAGCAATAATTTATCAAACTGGAGGACATAATGCCAAAGTCTAGGAGGGCAAGCACACCGACAGACAGACACGAAGGTAATAAACACCACCTATACTTTGGTGGGTTGTAGTAAGGGATCATAACAGCACATTAAGACCACCCACATTAAAGTTCAATAGCTTAAAAAAAACTAAAACTTTACCACACTTTTTTATATGAAAATCTGCTAGTTACCAAAATCTCGATCAAGACTTAAATAATAAATGCGAGAAACTCAGCAGCCTTAACCAACTCAACTAAAAACACAGTTATCATTTACACACGGTACAACTTTATTCGATAAAAATCTGATGATAAAGCTGTAAGAAAGAAAAGCACTTAGGGTCGGTAAACCAAGTACCACCCAACAAGCGATCGATTGAAACAAATTAAATTTAAAAAAAGATTCTTCCCTTAAAGAATTAATAATCCTAACGGCCCGTCGTAAGTGCGATTTTCTTCAAACGCACAAAAACACAAACACCAGCTGATGATGCTTCTGAATCTGTGGCCTTCAAAGAAGTAACCTTTTTTTATTCGAATGTAAATGATTCAAAAAAATATGTAATGTGCCAAAGCACAATTAGTCTTGATTAAGAATTTGTCTGCATTGGTGGCACCGAATGCACTAGAAATAGTCTACAAAGTCCATAGACCAGCTAAGCCAATTACTAAATTAACCAACTTCAATTTCAAAAAAGCAGATTTTCTTAAAATGTACGTCCTTTTTCGCGATATTAATTGGAAGGAGTCTCTTATCCTGAAGAATTTCAAATCGGTAGATGATTGAGTAACCAGCTTTAATCAAACGGTAATGAACATTTTCGATGAATGTGTCCCCATAGTTACAATTAGGAGTGCCAATAAGTATCCTAGCTGGTTTAATATAGACATTATTAAGAAAATCAAACAGAAAAATAAGTTTCGGTTACAGGGCCAATCGGAAGACTTCATTGAAGCCAGAAAAGAACTCAAAAGAATGATCCACATTGCTCATAAGAGGTACATTAATCACATTGAAATGGATCTGCGAAAGAATTCCAATAAATTCTGGAACTACATCAAGTCGTTGAGGAAGAATAGTCAACTACCTGGAGTTTTTGAGTACAAAGACACCTCGTTAACGGACACCAGAAGCATTGCGGACGCCTTTGCATCCTTCTTCGAGTCAGTCTACACTATGGAGAGGAACGATGACCCGGAAGATGACGTGGAATCGGACCTGGTGCTATCCAAATTGCACTTGACTCAGTTACATGAATCCGAGATACTGGAAGCGATTAAAAAATTGAAACCGAGGTCGGCTATGGGCGAAGATGGAATCCCACCCTACATCGTGAAAGGATGTGCATCTTTATTGGTAACCCCCTTACTACATCTATTTAATTTAGCTTTGCAAACATGTACATTCCCTGAAGCTTGGAAATGCACCAGAATTACACCAATTCACAAAAGTGGAAGCCGAAAATTAGTTGAGAATTATCGCCCAATTGCAATTATACCAGCAATAGCGAAAATTTTCGAAAGAGTTATCTATACTAGACTTTATTCCCATCTCAGCAGTATAACTGCAGATCAACAGCACGGTTTCACGCGGAACAGATCAACGATTACCAATTTAATGCAGTTTACGCTTTTCTCAGCAGCAGCCTTGGATGCGAGAGCCCAGGTAGACTGTGTTTATACAGATTTTGCGAAGGCATTTGACACAGTATCCCATCAAGTCTTGCTCCGTAAACTTGTTTTAAATTGCGTAAGTAATCCGACCGTCAAATTCCTGAAATCATATTTATCTCTCCGTAAAACAAGAGTGAAATTCAATGGTGTGAATTCAGCCCAATTTTATCCCTCATCAGGCGTTCCCCAGGGAACACTTCTTGGTCCTTTTCTGTTTCTCTTATACATAAATGATTTACCGCGAGTGATAAAAAACTCGAAAGCACTACTATTTGCGGACGACCTAAAACTTTTTAATAAAGTCCAATCCGCAAGTTATTGTTTAAATATTCAAGAGGACATTAACTCAGTAATTAAGTGGTGTATCAAAAATAAACTAAAACTAAATATCAATAAGTGTAAAGTCCTTACTTTTACTAGATCGAAAAATCCCTTACTTTTTGACTATAAGATGAATGAAAAGGTCTTACTAAGAGTCACCTCCGTTAAGGACCTGGTCGTGTTTTTCAATACCAACCTTAACTTCAACTTACACATTGAATACCTAACAAATGAGTGTTACAAACTTATTGGTTTCGTTATCAGAAATACACTCAATTTCACGAATATACAGACAATGCTAACCTTATATAATGCGTTTATTAGATCCAAGCTTGAGTATGCTGCATGTATCTGGTCTCCTCAAATACTCAGACATGATCGAAAAAGTGCAGAAAAAGTTCATCCGAGTAATGTTTTTTAGGTCAACCCAAAATTATCCACATTTGATCTCTTACGGTACCCAGCTTAATTACTTAAATAGTACTTTCGGCTTAAATATAACGAGGTTAGAAACCCGACGGTACATTGCCTCCACAATTTTTGTCTTCAAAATTTTACACAATTTGTTAAACTCTTCCGAATTACTTCAAGAAATTTAAGCTTAAGGTACCATTTGTTAAGCTAAGGCATAATAATACTATTTTTGCAATTAACAACACAACTTCCCCACTTATTAAGATCTTGATCACTTTAAATAAGTTGTTCTCAGTTAATGATATCGACTTTTTTCACGATCCCCTAAATTCAATAATAAATCAAATTAGATCTTAAGTCCTAATATTTGTTCAGAGCCCCAGTGCCATGTAATTGGAATTTTTATTCTGTATGGTTTCTGGTTCAACAAATAAATAAATAAATAAATATTCAAGTTTCATTTTCACGAACACATTAGCAAACGGGTATAAAGAAAATACATTTATTGAAGTGCGAATACTACATTATTTAGAACGACGGCCCCAGGGATGAGGGAAGAACTGTGTTGATAGATTGAATTGCTGTCAAAGTAAAAACAGTTGCAGAAATTAATGCAAATGTGAATGTTGTGAAGAACTTGTCGATGACATATCCATTTGTCAGTTTAGCGGTAACAGTCAGTGACTATATTAAGTATGTTTTTTAGTACAGATTAGCCGGGTTCCATCAACGCAAAAGGGCAATAACGTAACGCGGACGGAATTTATGTGAAAGAATCTAGCGCAATGCATTTTTCATTTAAATCGCCCGAACGAAGTAACTCAATTTCCTTGCAGAAAACTTCGCATTACACATTCAGAAAATTTGACCCGTATTCAGGGAGATTCTCGTCGTGACAGGCAATCAATACTAAGATGGCAATGGCCTAAAAAGGAGAAAAACCGATCCCCATCTTCTTTTCTGCAATTCAAAGGTACCTACACATTTCATTAGTCCTCGCGCAGAAAAGTTTTTGAAATGAAGTGATGAAGTTAATTTAATAATCCCTCATTATTATACCTACATAAACATTTGCCTTCGTAACGAAGTTCGTAACAAAGCATTTTCGTTGTCGGCCGTAAAGTTGAATGTTATCTTTGTACTATAAAGTTTACTTTACTCCCTTTAGTTTTTTAGCGTGATTTACCTTGTCGCCCTAAGCTGAGAAGGGTTAAGTTGAGCCGTCAAAAACGTGAAAAGATCGAGATGTAAGTGGGCAAAAAAAGGCCGGGTGTGAGAGGAATTAATACATTCCAGTCGCGTTTCACTCGGCCAGTAATGGCTTTATAATCTGTAATCTGCGACGACTTTTTTTGAGTGGAAAATTTGTGTTTCAAGTATTTTACGTTTCTCGACCACGTGCACGGGTTGTGTTTTAAAAGCTTCGCAGAGAGTGGTAAATGTGGGAGATCAATAGATTGGCCGTTGATGCCCTTGACCCGACCTCCTGCAGAATCCCGTTTTGCTTTACTCTTTTGTGGCGCGCGGAATCGCCCAACGTAGACTAAATGCCCTAGATTAATTTTTTTAACAACGAGATTTAAAGAC
>NW_022170663.1:7152367-7228953 GCF_008802855.1 Photinus pyralis
AAAAAAAATTGTCTCAGATCGACCCGGAAAAAAAATTTTCTTATAGAATGTGGCCCTTAGAATCCATAATTTCAAACAGTTCCAAGATTGGGCTACTAGTTCAAAAGTTACAGCCCTTTGAATTTTCTTTCGAAATTGGTTTCTAGTCTATACCTTTTGATTGAGAAGTCTGATCGAAAAAGTACGAATTGTTTTGGATTCTACGCACCAAAATTAATAAGAAAAAGTGCTTTCCCGAGAAATTTTGGTGCAGTCGATTTTTGGTAAAAAAGGAAGGTATACACTGCCTTTTTTTGAGCCCCGTAAAAAAAATTGTCTCAGATCGACCCGGAAAAAAATTGTTTCAGATCGACCCGGAAAAAAATGTTCTTATAGAATGTGGCCTGTAGAATCCATAATTTCAAACAGTTCCAAGATTGGGCTACTAGTTCAAAAGTTACAGCCCTTTGAATTTTTTTTTCGAAATTGGTTTCTAGTCTATAACTTTTGATTGAGAAGTCTGATCGAAAAAGTACGAATTGATTTGTATTCTACGCACCAAAATTAATAAGAAAAAGTGTTTTCCCGAGAAATTTTGGTGCAGTCGATTTTTGGTAAAAAAGGAAGGTTATACACTGCCTTTTTTTGAACCCCGAAATAAAAATTGTCTCAGATCGACCCGGAAAAAAAATTTTTCTTATAGAATGTGGCCTGTAGAATCCATAATTTCAAACAGTTCCAAGATTGGGCTACTAGTTCAAAAGTTACAGCCCTTTGAATTTTCTTTCGAAATTGGTTTCTAGTCTATAACTTTTGATTGAGAAGTCTGCTCGAAAAAGTACGAATTGTTTTGGATTCTACGCACCAAAATTAATAAGAAAAAGTGTTTTCCCGAGAAATTTTGGTGCAGTCAATTTTTGGTAAAAAAGGAAGGTTATACACTGCCTTTTTTTGAACTCCGAAATAAAAATTGTCTCAGATCGACCCGGAAAAAAAAAATTTTCTTATACAATGTTGCCTGTAGAATCCATACTTTCAAACAGTTCCAAGATTGGGCTACTAGTTCAAAAGTTACAGCCCTTTGAATTTTTTTTCGAAATTGGTTTCTAGTCTATAACTTTTGATTGAGAAGTCTGATCGAAAAAGTACGAATTGTTTTAGATTCTACGCACCAAAATTAATAAGAAAAAGTGTTTTCCCATTAAAGTATTAGTGTAGTAATGAAGGTGGCGAGGGGGGGGGGGGTTTAACTCTGAGGTGCACCACAAAAACATTTTAAAGTACTCCTTTCTCGAAAATCAATTACTATCCAGTTTTTTTTTAAAATTGCAGCTGATAATTAAAAGTAACAAAATATACAATCCACACGAGGCGCGTCGCCTATCATTGTATTTCAGCACTTTCAAAATACTGCGACAAAAAATGATAAATTCATTGTAAAACCCTTCAATTAAAACAGAATTTTTTAACAACCTAACATCAACCCTAATTAGAGAAACGTGTTAATAATTTATTAATAGTGCAAGAAACTAAATACAGCACATACTTATAAATTTCCAACGGGCCATTATGATCTACAGGCTAGGTGGCAATCGCCACCCGCCCCCCGTGCCAGTCCGCCCCTGAGTATAGTCAACCTCATTGTGGGACATACTGTATACTTTACTTTTTCTACTCATATTAAATAATAGGTAGAATACTGATGCGTTTTTAATTGAGAAAGTTATCTATTATTCAATATGTTTTCATTATTCAACTGTTGTCAGCCAATTGTATTCCGAGTTTGTCATTACTCTTCAGGTCCCATTGTAGGGTTGCCTTGGAAACATGTGTGTAGCAAAAATCAAAATCTCGGATCGCGATAAATTCAGTTGTCAAACATTAATGTCAATCAAACAAATTACGAGAAATCAGTTTTGTAAAAATTACGTGAAAATGGACAGTAGTGTAATCATGATGAGCAGTGACGACGATATAATTCTAACTCCTCCGGATTTTTCGTACATTGCTAATTTTGTCAATTGTTTGATGACATAATAAAACCATTATGCATAATGTTATTATTACTGTAATTATTGAATACAAGTAGAAAAAGTATAGTATTTAACTCGTGAGAAAGTCATTATTCACTCAGATAAATTACGCCACTCGTCTTCGACTCGTGGCGCAAATCTTATCTTCGTGAATAATTGCCAACTTTCTCACTCGTTGAATAATATACTATTCTAAGAATTAGCATTACTTCAATCCAAAACTTCCAAATCTTTGGGAATATTCAAAGCACTTCTTGGTTTGATTATACATTTCGATTTTTTTGGTTGTTTTTCCATTTTATTTTCTGTACTTTATTTGAGGTTCTCATAAATTTTGATTTTCACAAATATATTATAAATGTAACCGCAACCATTGTACATTGATCCTTAACTTTATATTGGAAAAAAAAATTAAAAAAAAAGAGGAACCAGCATTCGTAAATATTTTTCAAATCTTCCTTCAACCTTAAAAAAAGCCTTTTTATATTCAAAAACGATGTTATTTTGAATCTTTTCTTTAAATTTTTCCAAAATAATTATCCATTTAAAATAAAGTACTCCGGAATGAAAAAAAAACACAAAAACATTCCGAGATGTGTACCAAAATGAAAAAAATATTCCCAAATGTGTTCCGGAATTTAAAAAAATAAAGAGCATTTCGAGATGTGTTCCGGAATTAAAAAAATTCCCATAAAAAAAGAAAACTTCCGAGAGCAGAGAACAAAGATCCCACCCATCCCAATTAATCCCGTTTCAAAAAAACCAAAGAGCAGGAGACAAAGATCCCACCCATGCCGAAGTTCCGATTAAAAAAAAAATTACTATCAAATTTAAAAAAAGATCGCTGTTTTGCAATTTCAAATTAACCTGGGAAAAGGCGCGTGGACGCACCGAGGACAGGAAGGCCGTGTAAGCGGAACTTCGTTAAACATGAAGACATCACGTTTTATTACGGGTCGCCAAGGCAGTTTTATTATACCAAAGGGTGTGCGAAAGCGCGAGAACCACACATAGGGACTTCGTACGCGACATTCAAGAAAGACGATCGAGAATCAAAGCAGTGAGTGTTCAATACACCCCCGTTGTAAATTGTATAGTGCTTAATTAAGGGCTGTACACTACTCTTCATCCTTATTGTCATATTTTAATTTGGATTAATCTGGATTTTCATAATTTTTTCCAATATTTTGGACAAAGTTGGGAGAATGCTAATGGATCACTGAAGGTTTGAGGATTACTATGTTTAGGGATCGAAATTACTTGAGCGACTTTGAAGGAATAGGGAAATGTAACTAGAACTATATTTTTTTTATTTCCTTATTCGATAGAGAATCTTATTCTGAATTCAGTGATAATTTGTACCTATACTCTTATTATGAGAAAAATGCATGTTTCGATTTATTTCATTATAGCTCAAATAAGTGTGCCATGGACGAAACAAGTTGAATATGTTTTCAGATCTTAGAGTGCTGTGACCGAAACAATCGCACTATTTATGTTGTTTAGCACTGTCAATTGCTAATATTGAATTATTATTGTTGTGTGAATATTGAATAAGCTTTTAATATAATAGAAAAATGCGTAATTTTGCTCATAATGAGAAAGTTGATCGGTACGAGGTGTACATTTTGGCCTCGGTTAGAATCTATCAGGAAAAATATCGTGCAAGAGAAGAGTACCATCACATAAATATTTTCGAGGATTAGAAGCCACTATGCAGTATACAGTATACATTACTATACTATACTATATATACAGGTAACTGCATTTATTGGAAAACCGAGAACAACAATAAATAATGATATTGAAATATATATTTTGGCCTATTTTGAAGCAAATCCAGGGGCATCTATTAGAATCGGTACTACCGAGAAAGAGTACATGAAATTTTCAATTTAAAAAAGTTCAACATTTACATTTTGGAGACCATGAAAGACGCCTTGAGTTTTGTTATTTGTAGTTAAGCCAAGGAAGTGACTTTAAAATTTATTGTCTGGGCAGCAGGGCAGATGAATCAAGTTATTAAAAAAATGCAAGAAATTATCATTATAGGAGAACCATATAATTGTGCTTGAAAGAGGATTTCAAAGAAAATGTAGTGTTAACGTTTAGTGTGCATTTTGAAAGATAAAACACTACTTCATATATGTGAGGGTACTCTCAGGTGATCCGAATTTACAATTTTTAAGAGACGCGTTAGCAAATATGCTAGATGATGTGCCCAGATTTATATTATCAACAAGACGGTGCACCTGCCCACAAAGCGGAAAGAGTAACGAACTATTTAAATTATATTTCCGAATCAGTGCATGAGTACTAACGGCCCTATTTCATGGCCCGCCAGGTCGTTGGATTTAAATCCATAAGATTTTTTATGGGTCTATTTAAAGAACAAACTTTACAATGTGTATCCAGATATACAGCATCTAAAACACAGCATAGAAAATGTTTTAAATTGATGGCTGGAAGTTAAGATCAGTAAGAAGTAATTTGTTCCGAAAAATTTGAAATGTTTTTTTACTGCAGTATCGTACGAAAAGGAAGCTTTCTACTGGTAATACGTCATTTCTTAGCACTGCACTATTGCAAACTAATAGATTTGATTAATTCAATTATTATTTTTCTCATTTAGCATCTCATGCTTGATGCATAATTCCTAAATTTAATATTAAAGATTCCTTTTTAACGTCAAATTCACTGTTTAATAGTTAATGTGGAAACGAAGTTCGGAAAACGGATACTGGTTATGCGATATAAATATAAAATCTCAGACAGACTTATCAACGTATACTTAATTAACAACTGCAACAAGATAAAACATTTTATTATGCATAAATAATTACAGAACAAAAAATTCAAAAACTGAACTTGTGTGGGAATCCTAATTTTCGAGAAATACGGCCCCAATTCCTTTCATTCAATTCGCTAGCAATAAAATACTTAGGCAACTCTTGTTGATGATTAAATTAGAGTTTAGTGATTATCGTAAACTCGATCAGTAAATACTTTGTGTGTCTTTATTGAGAAAATTATGTCGATATAGAACATAGAGAAGGGAGATGACAATAATATTTTGATGGCAATGATTCGCGCCCTTGTTCTATACCGACTGTGTTTACGATTTTACGATAGCAATCAAAGGACACCGTTATGGCTGTTTAAGTAGTCCAGTAAATGGACCAACAATTAGTAGTTAGGAATGTTTTGTCCCTGCACCACTACAATTAAAACTAGTCGATGGACTCAACTGAAAAATAACAATAATGAGAATCGCACCCTGCGACTTTCTGACGAATTAGTCCGAACACTTAGTAAGTTTCAAAGAAACAAAACTGTATTGTCGTTAAACGAATAATGTAGGTCATCAGAAACCTACTGATCAATGCCGGAAAAGAGAGTTTTCAAGGGAAACTCTTGCTATGTGGGCGTCTAAACTCAGTAATATACAGAAATGTCTTAGAAGTGTATAAAATGTATGTATTGAATAAAATTCGGCTGACATAAGCACTACCTAAGTCTTAACATTTCAAAGCGTGCTCAATACAAAATTTGAAATTTATAACAGGGTTTCAGTGTGCGGAAATGGGATTTAATATAAATTCGAGAAGATGAAACAACAGTTTAATGTTAAACATTTTCACGATTTCCAACGATTGTAGGAGGGGTTTATTTAATCGTAGAAATGAAGAGAAACGGGATTCCTCTCTTATTTCCTAATTTATTCATCTTGCAATTAGGTTGCCTCTCGATGTCCGTCGAGTCAAAACTAATTACGTATATTACTCCATTAGCAAGTACAAAGCAGATTAGCCGAGCTAGAAATGAAGTAAGTTAAGTATATAGCGCCTTTGACCAAATATTCTGTGGCAAAAACAACTGCATACATTAAATTCGGTGATGCAAATTGGATGTGTTTTCATTATCGCTTTACACGATCCATATTTTCCAAGTTTATTTTCGAGGTAGATATAGGGTTAAAGGTTCAGGATAATGAGTAAAAAAACTGGGTGGTAAAAACCTTTTCCCAAATAAGTCTTATTTAAACTAATCCTGAAAATTATTCCAAAGAAAAATAAATATTTCCCGAAGGTGTGAAAAAGTTAATAAAAAACGATGTTCAGGAATATTGGGTTTAAGTGAAACTTTGCACCGGTAAAAAAATAAACACATTCCGCTTGAAACAACAAAGTGTAGATCAATTTCCGACACACAACCCAAAGTCGTGTAAAACTGAAAATATCTTTACTGAAACTGGCTGTTTCTATAACCCTTATTGACGTCGACTGGCGATTCTTTTCGTCGTCGCATTGTTTGTATACGTAAGCGTTTGAATTGCGTAATTGGATAAATTCAAATTAAGCTCTCGTCGAGGATAGGCATAGGGATACAGCTATTATGCTTTAATGTTGTTGAAGCGCTGTGAAAGTATTTCTTATCCTCGGAATCCCTTCCCATATACCATTCAATTTTGGCTCTATAGAATTCCCAACATTCCATTAGCAGTTTCGTTTTATTCGCACAGTTTTCACTGAATAACGATTTTAAAACAGAAATATCCTTTCGGCTAGGTTAAGAACACTGGCAAAACCGATAAATAATGTAGGTATATAATTAATTAAATGCGAATGATAACAGATAACAACCTATAGTGGTAATAAAAAAATTAGCTGATGGTCTTATTTATATATACATATATTAAAGCTTCGTCAATTCTGCTAATTAAATAATTAATTAAGTATCACATCAAGTCAGTGGGACAGCTTTCGCGCATATACAAGGTGCCCATTATGTATGGAAAATAGTATATATCTCGGTAAATATCCAATGTATACAACATTTTTCTATATGAAAGTTGTTTAACATTTTTTTCCCATAATAAGGCAGTATTCAGTTGTTTTTATTTCAGAAAAGAAATGAGTAACGAAAAACAATTGAATTTTCATTAGGCTCATTTGATAGAGATTTTTTTTCTCATTTCGATGATATAACAGTACCCTTATTCAAGAAAATTTAAAAAAAATTATCAATAACTTTAATCCAGATACCTATCCTACATCAAAATAAAACAAATGAACGTGTACGTTTCTTATTAAACCTTGAAGACAAAAATGGTAGCAAACGTACACATTCATTTGTTTTATTTTCATGTGGTAGGATATCTAGATTAATGTTATTGATGTGATTGTAATAAGTTTTTTTGAAAAATTTTCTTGTATTAGGGTACTAATATTTCATCAAATTTCAAAAATTTGTCTATTAAGTCGACGATTAAGGGTTAAAGAGTGAGTTTGATAGCCCCCCTCCCCCCTTCCGAAGAGGGCTTGCCGAAGTTCATTTTCGCCATTTCATTTCGCCAGTTTTTGTGTTCAAAACAAAATTAATCAACCACAAATGTAAAATTTCTTATGAATTAGGCTCATACTGCAAAAATATCAAATTTTAACATAAGGACGCCGTCGAAGTGTACATTCTCTGCGGATTCCAATTGCTATACAGTAAATTCTAGCGTGTATCATAGCAATAAGGGAAAATGGCACGAAAACCTAATCACGGAACGTCGAGGTACGATTTTCAATAATTAGTATGCAGAAAACTGAAAAAAAAAAGCAAATGCTAGCCATAAAGTATAATGAGAAACAATAAACATTGTGGAGATGGAATATGATAATAAAAACAAACGAAATTTCTATTATCGTGTCAGCCCTTCAAAGGGAGATTTATTATCGTATCGTCGACAACAAGACAAACTTCCGTTTCCACGATTCACCTAATTCAATGGTTTCATTGATATAACATTGCATAACCCGAAAATTTTATTCTCCATTTTGGAATCTAAACATATTAAGCATTTTTTTTTATTAATAGAACGATAATAAATAGCGGATTGTGATGGAAAGATATCCATTTTAGGGAACGATTGCATTGAGTTTAACTGCACCTGAATAAGAGAGACGAATTGGGGTGTACGTGTAGCGGTCATGTATCTACAGGGTGTCCCACTTATCTTGAGACAGTCGATTATTGCGGAAACTAGAGGCGATCATTTATATAAAATATTCTTCATATGGAGCGCCCTTTTAATAATACTATGCATATTTTCACATTACTGTCCCTTAAGGGTAAAGTGTAGAGCAACTGAAAATATATACTCTTTATTGAATATTCTTATAACAAACTTTCGTGGGAAACGTTTTTCCCCTACACTTGCCATTTTTGGAAGACACTCTTCCAAAAGCGCGATTTTTGATTTGAGCTAGGAAGCTGTTCTGTCAAGAATTTCTTACTCAGAATTTAATCTGAGATTCGGTCGAGAAAAGGCAAAGAGACTTACCGCCATCGTGATCCAAAGGTAGCCGTTTCGGCGAACTCTTCGGCGCCGGTGGTTGCTTGAGAACCGAAAGTGGTACCAGTCCTTCAGGAACGTTGGAACATTCGTGATCGGCACTTCTAGTGGGCATCCTTACGAGACAGTAATCGGGACGGGATGCGCACATCTCGATTACTTCCACCTGCTGTCCCTTCATGACGCTCAATTCCTGCGGACCCGCGGCCGTGTAGTCGCTCATCACCCACGTCATCTCCACAACTCCGGCCTGTAACAAGAGAAAAATACCAAAATAAAATAACGCAATCATCGAGAACATTTAATCAATATAAATTCCCCAGCGCAGTGTGAGATGTCGCAGTACGAAACGAAGGTAGGACACACACTTTAAATTCCGAAAGCTTTGAATTTTACATGAAAAGATCTCTTTTCCATTATCCTTTGTTAGCCGAAGCGCGCCCTTAAGATTAAAATATAAATTGTTTTTGTTGGATTTTATCGACGCCCCACCGGATAAACGCGACGCAGACGGTAAAGGGTTTAATTCTCCAGTATTAATTGTCTCGTAACTTGAGGTGTGCGAGAAACTTGTAATAAGTTATATTAACTAATGTCGATAGCGGACAGCAACTTAATGCCAAATTATCAAGTGTTACAATTACTCGTCGCTTACCAAAGTGTGTTTAATTGACAATAGAAATTTGACAGATTTAGAGCAATACGGGATTAGAGTTGTTTTTTTTATTTCGCTCGCCGGTACGGCATTATGCATTCTTCGCAGGGACGTACTTGAAAGCTTCGAAATGTTTCATTTCTGTTGGATTACACTTATATAGTGATTTCTCTTCGCCAGTTTCCCCTTTAATCTGTAGCCGCTCTTTTTTCATCAAGATTATTAATGGAATATTCGGAGCATGTACCTATCAAATTTATATTTTATTAGTTTATTTTTTCCTGCTTTAGGTTGTAATGTGAAAATAGTAAAAATGAAATGCCCTAAATTTGCACTTAATTTTTTTCGAAATTTCATTGTGAGGATTGCATATGATAGAAATTCTATAAAAAGTCGAAATTTAGATTGCCAATTTCCCAATTAAGGATTAGTGAAATGGTATTCGTAAACCGTGGTGTAAATTAAGCACGTCTTGTCTGCGTCGTGTGATTTCTGTAGGGCATTGTTTTCTTAATGTATTGTCTTAAGTAGAAACCAATTTCGGAAAAAAATTCAATGGGCTGTAACTTTTGAACTAGTAGCCCAATCTGAAATTATGGATTCTACAGGCCACATTCTATAAGAAAATTTTTTCTCCGGGTCGATCTGAGACAATTTTTCTTTCGCGCCTCAAAAAAAGGCAGTGTTTAACCTTTTTTTACAAAAAATCGACTGCACCAAAATTTCTCGGGAAAACAATTTTTTTTATTAATTTTGGTGCGTAGAATCCAAAACAATTCGTACTTTTTCGATCGGACTTCTCAATCAAAAGTTATGGACTAGAAACCAATTTCGAAAGAAAATTCAAAGGGCCGTAACTTTTGAACTAGTAGCCCAATCTTGGAACTGTTTGAAATTATGGATTCTACAGGCCACATTCTATAAGAAAATTTTTTTTTTCCGGGTCGATCTGAGAATTTTTTTTTCGGGGCTCAAAAAAAGGCAGTGTATAACCTTCCTTTTTTACCAAAAATCGACTACACCAAAATTTCTTGGGAAAACACTTTTTCTTATTAATTTGGGTGCGTAGAATCCAAATCAATTCGTACTTTTTCGATCAGACTTCTCAATCAAAAGTTATAGACTACAAATTTTAAATTACACGTTTTTTTTAAAGTGCGTAATATTACGTGTAAAATTACCAATTGTTTATGTTTTTTATGTAATTTATGTAACTTACCATTTTTTTTTTAAACCGTAATTTTACGGTAAAATTACCAGCAATTTATGTTTTTTATGTAATTTACAAGTATTTTTGTAAAATTACCTGTCATTTATGTTTTTTATGTTTTTTTTCAATATTGTATAAACCTTTTTGAATTTTGTGAGTGTTTGAAAACAGAAACACTTGTAAAATTATATATTTTGGTGTAAAATACCCAAGCAGTAGGTATTTCGCCATCACGCGTCGTTTGGAGGAAGAAGCTCCAGATCGCGAATTAGAGGCTACATCATCTTCATTAAACCAAACTAAATTCAACGGTGAATCGTTTACGTTGGTAGTACCGTTGATGGTCTGTGGTAGTGCCGATCAAAATGTATCAAATAGGTATTACATTTATGTAACTTACAAAAATTACGGTTTTTTAAATTAAAAACGGAAGTTACGTAAGTTTCATAAAAGACATAAATTACATTAAAAAACCGGCCTCTTGTAAGTTACGCGTAATATAACCGTTTTTTATGTAACTTACAAATCGTTATTTTACAATCCACATCACTAGTCTTATAACGAAGCACCCGTTTTTGTACTCGATTGCTACCAGCTTTAATGAACATCCGGTACATTGATGGAATTGAATGGGTGCTTCATTACTAAAAACCGTAACTTCTACACATAAGAATTATTTATGTTTCAGGAGGTGACAATGAAGAGTTTTTGCTTAGTTCCTTCGTTCGACTCAATTATTTCGAATCTTTACTTTACAAAGCTACCTTTCCACCACATACTATACAGGGTGGCCTAGCTAGAATGCATGGGCACGTCTCTTTGTTTTATAATTCAACCCAAATATCATGAAACCCTGCATTGTACATTTAGTATTTGCCAAAATAAATCGATTGAACGATTTCTTGTTAAAACTGTCATTTGAGTAGGTTGCTAACGAGTAAAATGGTTGCTAATGATTCAAGTGGCACATACAAAAAAAAACTGTTATTGATCTATGCGAGTACTACACAACAAAAGCAGTAATTCACCAGGAAAGGTCTAAAAACGGTCGAGAATTTATTGCGACAGCACACCCGTTCATTAACATACAACTTTTCTGCAGAAATTGTCCCAAATCCTGGCATATCCATTCGATTTGTAAAGGACCCGACGGACTTCCACCTCACGAAACTGCAATCATTTCTGGGCGAAAAGAGATTTATTTAATTCACAATGAGACGTGCCGTAAACGTTACGTCTTAAGAATTATGACGCTAAAAATCGTTTGAGAGGATTTATATTGCGAAATGAAACACAACGGACATATTTCTTTTCTGAAGTTCACTTTAACACTCACGGCTAATTTTATGTTTAGCCCCTTCAAAAACCGAAAACGCACATGACTGAATATTCAATAACAGTGCCAAAGTAAGAATGCGTCTTAAAACGCTTATAATTTTAGGGAGGTAGGTATATACATTTTGAGAATACAACAAATTGGATTTCACTTGAAAGTTAAACTCATTCTTTTGATCTTTATAAAGGGAAAGAATTAAAAGTCGCCCGCTTCCATACTATTTACGGATACATTTCGTCGGATATGGAACGCCGTTGTATCTTTTAATAACTGAACACCCGGACTAAAAAAATTAACTATAATTGACGCAATGGTACTAAAATTTATAGAAATTTACTTTGTGTTAACAACAATTACCTAGTTGAAATTAATAATTGCATATCTTCCAATAACAACTCGCAATAATTTCCTCTTTTACAATTTCAAATAACGGTTTTAATGTTCAAAAATTATCGATTTGATATTAAATAATCTTTAATATCACCTTCACGCTTTGTAATAATTTTCAATTTCAAGTTGAAACAAAAAATTCAATTCTCTATTTCAAACTCGTAACTTTGGAACGCACAATTTAATTTTTAATATCAACTCTGTGATATTGGTAATTCGATTTACTTATATGTTATGACATATAAAAAATTGTGGCGCCATCTATCGGGTGATGTCAAAAGTCAACCCAACTAATCACGTTTGATGTAATTACCGCGAAAATCTACTTTCAAGTGCTTATTTTATTACCCATATCGTTCATAAATACATTGTGCGAATAATATTGTCAAAAAAATGTACAATTACGCGAAATGGAGATTTTAAATTCTGTTCCGATTATTAAACTTACTGTCGCTAGAGGGCAGGTCAATTTGCTATATGTGATTTAAAAATATCGCCTTGATATTTTTAATTCAGTTACCAATATGTGCGACTTGATATTTTTAATTCTATTGCACAAATTACTAATTTCTACTTGGAATTTTTAAATACTTTGCGAAGTTCGCTATTTGAAATTTATAATTGTAATTCTTCAATTATGGTGTTAAGTTTGTTAATTCAAACGTATTTCATGATATCGACTTTGTATTTTAAAACAATTTTTTATTTCAAAACTATTATTATTTAGAGTTGAAATATTAATAAATTTCATTGATTCCTTTGGTTGGATGTTCATTTCACAACATAACGATAATTTTCAATTTTTTGTTTCAAGTAATATCCATCCCTATTAATTTATTCCTCCACAATGAAGAATTCATTGCTGAATGTTTACAAACTGTTTTTGATATCAAAAATTTTTATCTGATATTTAAAAATAAAAGCTATTTTCAACCATAGAATAATTTTCTATTTCATTTCTTAATTTTCAATAACGAAAATATGTTTTTAAAATTCATCAACCGATTTTTCAGTAACAGAAGTTATAATTTTGCATTCTGAACATTTTAAAACGTACCTGAAATGTTCATTAAAATCAATTAATAGGTATGCAGTTTCAAATAAAACGTTAGACGGGATTGAAATTTTTGCGACAATGGAAGAGGTAGTTTCCATATTGACAATTGTAATTAACACAAAGGTTGTTATAGTTAAAAAAATTTTAATATCCTATTGAAATATACAATTCACGAATTATATTTCTAGGTTTCATATCGTGTACAATGCAAAGTAATTAAAAATATCAAGTAGAAATTAGTAATTTGTGCAATAGAATTAAAAATATCAAGTCGCACATATTGGTAAATGAATTAAAAATATCAAGGCGATATTTTTAAATCACATATAGCAAATTGACCTGCCCTCTAGCGACAGTAAGTTTAATAATCGGAACAGAATTTAAAATCTCCATTTCGCGTAATTGTACATGTTTTTTGACAATATTATTCGCACAATGTATTTATGAACGATATGGGTAATAAAATAAGCACTTGAAAGTAGATTTTCGCGGTAATTACATCAAACGAGACATCAAACGTGATTAGTTGGGTTGAGGTTCGCTCCTCACTTTTGACATCACTCGATAGATGGCGCCACAATTTTTTATATGTCATGACATATAAGTAAATCGAATTACCAATATCAGAGTTGATATTAAAAATTAAATTGTGCGTTCCAAAGTTACGAGTATGAAATAGAGAATTGAATTTTTTATTTCAACTTGAAATTGAAAATTATTACAAAGCGTGAAGGTGATATTAAAGATTATTTAATAACATCAAATCGATAATTTTTGAACATTAAAATTTTCAACACGTTATTTCTAAATCGTGATATAATAAGACTGCCGATTTGAAATTGTTAAATATGCCATTTCAATAACGGTTTTTGAAATTTCGCACAAAAACCGTTATTTGAAATTGTAAAAGAGGAAATTATTGCGAGTTGTTATTGGAAGATATGCAATTATTAATTTCAACTAGGCAATTGGTGTTAACACAAAGTAAATTTCTATAAATTTTAGTACCATTGCGTCAATTATAGTTAATTTTTTTAGTCCGGGTGTTCAGTTATTAAAAGATACAACGGCGTTCCATAGTCGGGCATGACTGAAATGGCCTGTTAAAACTGCATCCCGTAGTTGCCATAGTTCAAGCGTTAAACACAAGATCGATTAGTCATAATTTGAGAAGTATCTGCAAAGAACTTTATCGAAACTCCATCGTAAACTTATTAACGACTGCGAAAACAAATGATCGATATTTCAGACAACATCCCATTTATTGGAACCCCGCAATTCGCGTTAACAACGGTTTTATTGTCGTAGTTCCCCCAAACAAGTGTGCAATTACAAGTTCCGACCCAGTTTTCCACAAATTGGATGCGACTGGGTGCTTTATTATTATTATACTTGCACATCGTACAGTACGCAAGGCCGGTGTGGTGGCTGGTGCCTCTGTCAAGTTTTTTTGGACAAAGATTAATGTATTCTCCCCTTTTGAATTCAGATTATATTAGTCGCGCCCTAGAAAGTATGAATGTGGGTCAAAAACGTTTATAAGCAATGGAGGAATATGCAACCATAATATTTAGAGACTTGTAATTCGTTTTGACTAAATTGTTCTCATTATGTTATGCATATTAATGTATGAATAAGTATGCAAATCTATGACTGGAATTAGCTTCACACCAATAGTCGCTGCCCAAGAGAAGAATGGAACATGTTGATTCACATGACAAAATTTGTTAATGCAATTTTTAGTACAGAAAAAAGGAACCCCTAAAAAAAGTGGAAAGTTACAGCCGAATTAAATAGTATACTTCAAGGATTAATATTTTTTAATCAACTAAAGTGGCCATTAACACGTAATCCTTGTATTGTAACCGTGACGGGAAAGCGTTTGAAACGACAACGGCCATCGATTTGCTATAAATACGATGGTTGACACTCAATATTGGTGACGGCGGCGGCATTGCTCCTTACAACCCTCTCGGCTGCGAGCATGATTGGTTTTTCTAATTACGATTACGGCTTTACCGATTAGTTCGACGCAAACCCACGTTCGTTATATTGGCAACGAAAAAATAGCAAAAATTGTGCATCCGGAAAATTGAAGCACCTAAATCGATGTTGCGAGATTCCGATCTTCCCGAAAAATGACTAAGGGACATTTGCCCCAAAGAAATATTGATAGTTCGGATGATTGCTTCTCTTCGAGTACATTCCTTGTTGACTATAGACCGGTACGGTTGATTTTTCCACGCGCGATAAAATATTTACGATGCAATACCATAAAAAATGTATTTCACTAACCGCACTTTCGCGGAAATAAATTTCGGAAGGATTGTGTTTGAAATCGAGTCCTAAGCGAATAATGGAACAAAAATCACCTACTGATTGTATGCACTTTTATAATCGTCTGTTATTAGAAAATATGAAGATAATCTGCTCTGATTCAGGACAAAAACCAAACTTTTGCAGTAGATTCAGGCGTTACGGCTTCATTAATTCGATAAAATCAACTAACCCTGCAGGTGCATAATTTTTAGAGTATATAGGCGCACATATTTTGGCACCAAAATATTAATTGTACATCTAAAATTAAAAAAGTTACAGCTTTTAGAACGTGAAAAAATAAAATTTTCAATTTAACATAATTTAGTAAAACAACGAAAATTTAATATCAACATGTGGTGTGATAGTATGGGGAGAAAAATTATTGGAACGGTTATATGAGGGTAGACTTAATTAGGAAAGATACCTCAATTTAATAACAGACGTTAAAGAACTTTTTGGAAGATATACAGTCTACGTACTTTCAACAAGATGGGGTGCCGACGCACTACTTTCATAGAATTGTTGAGAGAGATCGGTGGTAGGCACTAAGTTTGAGGGCCGTCTCGTTCACCAGATTTAACCCCTCTGGATTTCTTTCTTTGGGGGTTTAGAAGATTCAATTTAAAAGGTGTCAAAAATGTACTAAAGAAAATGGAAACGTTTTTGAACACCTTATATTTAACATAGGTATCTATTGTAACTTGTAAGTTATTGTTATACCTATTATTCTTATTTGTTTAATATTATCCTTTGGTAATGTAACCCTGTCCGAAATAATGTAACCAAAATTTAACTACATAAGTATCTAATTCTTAAGTTTCTACTCATTCATTTCTCGATTCATACTCACTTCCTTCCAATCAATTCATCATTCGTCTCCACTCATTATAAAGTAACTTACTTATTACTCCACCACAGTACATCAAGTATTATTGTGAATTTTTATCATTTTCATGGATAACTACATCAGACCATAAAGGAAATAAACGACTCAATTCCTAGAGACTATATAGGTCGAAATGAAAATTATTGAAAAACCTCAGTTATTTGATGTATTTTGCCTATGGTGCATTAAGAACTTTTGTCGAGAATGAATAAGCTGTCATATCAGATAATATATAGGGGATTCCATACAAAAAGTCACATTTTTGTTATTTTCTGAACAATGCGATGTTCTTTGGTTTTTTTAGTTTCAAATGCGGATTCGGTAGAAGAAATTTGATTTATTGTTTTTCAATTCGGCAAACCGGAAAAATTAAATAAATTAGAATTTAGTTTTTGCGCAAGAATCGAATTTTTGTCTCAATAATTCGATTTACAATTATAATTTATAATTTCCTTCATTTCTCCGATTTCCCACAACAAAAAATAACAAATGGCCACATGAATAGACGCAGAATTTTACAATCTACAAAAAATGTACTGCACTTTTGCTGTAAAATAATCAAAGGAGAAAATATTTCAACATAAAAAAACTACCATTCAAATCCCTATGGTCCGTAAACCATTTCTACACCCTGTATTATAAGACAATACAAAAAACTGTTAGAGGAGTAACACGTATTTTTCATTTCTAACCAAGAAAGTACTCATTTTTTCATAGAGATTCAATTTACTAAGATATTCACAAAAAAAAATAGAAAAATATGGCTGCCATTTTTTCCTTACCTTCCATAAGTTTACCAAATGGGACTTTTAGTATGTTATAGCCCATAAGTAATTGTGTATCAATATTATCCAAAACCAGCTGGTCTCTAATTTGTTTTAGATTGCCCACTTATAAGCTGCTATGTTTACTGTACTATACGGTAAAGGCGTTGTCTTTGCTTTTGCACTTTTACCAATTATATTTGTAAATACCGTATTAATTACCTTCATTTTCGACAAAACATCAACGGGTAACTAAATCTTCCTGAATCAACATGGCAATGATGGCGATGCATTCAAATGAATAAATTTGTCCTCTTTCATTCCTTAAAAATCTCATATAGCGTCCATTCCTTTTCCCTTAAATGGATCCCTAATAACTTAAAACTTATTGAACCATATCACTATTGGTTCACACTACATTATTTATCTAGTATCTTTACTCTTTTAACTGATGATTACCGTATTTTCAAAGAATAGTAGTACGGGGACTACACGATTATTTAATGTACAAATTAGCCTCAAACTTAGAAAACATGGTAGTACATAAACAATATATCATAATTAAGGGAGTATCAAAAAATAAAAAAAATTAATAGAGTATCTATTCCCTTATGAAACGCCCTGCACACCATATTCGAATGTAAAATATATCCATAATTTACAGTAAATAATAAAATCCGTTTGACAATTATATTCTCATATTATTTAAAATAATAAAAAAAAAATTCGAATTAAACCACACAAAATAACTCGGTCCCGATTTAAATCAATAATAGTCTTTTTAATAGGGCACATTGAAAAGTTTTTTATTAATTATTTTATAATTTGTTTAAATTATTTTTAAAAAAATCAATATTTATTTTGATTGCGCATTTAGTGTTGAAAACATCTGTGTAGGTATTTTATTAAATTAAGAATCCAAAATTATGCGTTGTGTGCTGTAATCTTTTTTTTATAACATATCGTACTTGCATTTGTCAATTACTCCTTTGATTGGTAAGGCTAGCACAATCAAGTACAGTCTTTTTTAATTTTATTTCTTATTTAACATCGTTTCAATTGTTTTTAGCGCATTTCCACATGAATAAAATAAATACGCTATTGCCACCATTTTGTCCGTCCCTACGGATGTGTGGTTACTAGATCTTTACCTTAAGACCTATTGGTCTCCTTTTTTCTCTATTTCGTTCGTTACGGTGTCGAGGCTTGCACCAAAAAAGGAATTTTCTGACTTACAAAAACAGTTATCCCAAAAAATCTATTTTTTCGCTTCTAATAATTTTAATAATTTAGATTTAGTATACGAGTACAAAGAATGTTCGAGTTCGATTGATTTTCTAAAGAAATCCGTATGACAATAGTAGTATTCTCAACCGCTAGAACTCTTAATAAAACTTGTATTATTAGATAACATAATAATATGATGAATTACGCATTTGTAGCAAAATGAAAATATGCACTATTTAATCCTTGCGCTAAATATAAATTAGCGCACCGAACGCACAATTTCTATTCCGTTTAGAAAAAGATGAAACGTTCAGAATGTTCGGTTGGCACTCGAGATTGAAGCACGTCGAAGACGAGGAGTTTTTGACGATTAAATCAACACTAAAAGGGAACTTTATCAACATTTGCATGGAGGAAAAAAGCTTTGCAAAGGTAACCACCGGCAAAGGAGATTTTACGCTTTAGGAACGAATAATGCCGGCAAAGGGAGAAAACTTCTCAAAATTGGAAAAAAGTCATAAATGACAGCTTCTTTTTTTCCTTTGTTAAAATGATTCCGGTCTTACTGAACAATCAATACTTTTAAAGGATAAGGAATAAATTTGGAGAAAGTAATAAAGTTTCCGTGCGTTTAAATTCGAATTGATTTTTATAAATTTAATTCCAACTAAAGCAAAACCGAAGGTTCGGCAGCGATTTTGATAAAACGAGGATGTTTTTTAAACTTGGCGAGTTAAAGGAACTTCAATTGGAGAGCGAGAGTGGTGAATAGCCGAGTGGAATATTCTTTCTCTGCGATACTGCGCTGATGGCAGATAACGTAAAACTTTCCAGAAGTTCTGAAGAATATACTTTCGTGGATGGATATAGTAAAACGATATGCAATTCTCCCACCTTCAAGTTCACCCTTCATCCCACCCCCCTTTCGAATTTATATGCGCGGATTTGCAAACATGTACGTAGCAACAAATATGCAAAAATGTACTACTCTACCGTAATCACCGACCCAGAATTTTCAAAATTGTTACTAGAACACTATACGAACAACGAATTTTAGAGCGAGAGAGGAATAATTAGGTCATAAATAAAATCAATACCGTACTCGAAATGAGAGTTATTAATTCAACAATAAAGTAGTAAGTAAAGCTCCAGGATGGTGTATAAATACACCGTGAGCTCCAGCAGCGAGAAGATACTTTTATACTTTAAGAAACAGACGGCGTTTTCTCATTAAAATTAAATTTTATATTACTCTTACTCCTCTTTTTCACCAAGAATACGTCTGTGTCATGCTACGACTCCAGCTTTTTTGTAAACTTTGTTAAAAGGTAGATAGGTAACGTAGTACTGAATTGGGTTGTAATTCCAGGCTAAAACATTTTCGTTTTAAATTATTGTTCCATGACAAATGAGAAATTATGAACAATAAACTATCTTGATCACGTGTCGATCAAGGTACATTTTATTCCAAAACCAAAGAATTTCACAAATAAACAACTCAAAATCAAGTAAAATCCTCCCGATCTCCAAATTACTCTTAAAATTGATAAAACATGTTTGATTAGATCAATTATTTAAGAGTATTGCAGCCACAGGAGTTGCGAAAAAATTATAGAGAAAATGCGTAGGAAACATTCATCGGAAAAAAAGGACATTTTTGAAGAATAAGAGCAAATTTAGGGAGATGATGCCTTTTCAGTAGATTAATAGGAAATTTTGAGGACATTATGGAGAATTCATTAGAATTTTAAAAAAACATTTTAGAAATTTAAATACCACAGACACCAAATTTTGAAAAAATACACAAAACTGTCTTTACCAAATAAGAGATTCTTTGGAAAGACAGAAGTTTTAAGATCAAATTAAGAAGCACCTTTAAGAAAACACGCATATTTTCTTAAAGGTATATTCATTTCGTATAGAAATTTGGAGAATTTGAGGCCGTTCTTAGAAAAATTAGAACTTGTTTCAATTTTTAGGCAGTAACGAAAAATCTTTGCCCTTAAAACATTGCCGTGAGCAACCTCTTAGCAACCAATATGAATGCGATAATTATACATAATTCTATAGGAAAGGTGTAAGAAATTTGGGAAATAGGTGAACATTCTGAGAAAGTGAGAAGAACACTTTGGGAAATAAAATCACACACTTTAACAAACCTCAAAATCCGGAAAACAGACATTGTTATCACGATCAAATTAAGAATTAATTAAAAAAAATCTTGGTTACGTATCATGTGCTGTGAGCAACCCCAGCTACTTACTTCTTCTACTAAAAAATGGGAAAAAAATCTGAGGAAATACGCAGAAGTTCATTGTACAGGATAGGATGTTAAAAACAAAATTTTAAACAAACATCAGCATTATACAGAGTGTTACATATATCTATGTAAAAAATGGGTGGTAGAGAGAGTCAAAACGTGCACTTTTTTACAAATAAATCGAGGGTCCAACGTGCGTCGTTTAGGAGCCACCCTCAAAAACTGGTGAAATTTGCATTTGTTCTTTTTTTCTCAGCAACTATTACAAATAGATACCGGTGGCACGTCTTTGAATAGGTTTTAGGGTACGCAATTCACGATTGTGCAATTTTTTTTCAAAATTCCTACCACGAAAGGGCGCTCCCACAAATGAGGGTGCAAAACAATTCTGATTTCGACCAGTATCTAAGGGTTTTTGAACATGAAAATCACGAATCTCAAAATTAAACATTCGATAAATAAAATTCCACCGCAATTCTTGGTCGGACAACGAAAATTGAGAAAAAGATGGCTTAAGGAACAAAATTGTCGAACAGTTTTTTAAAAATCTCTATTCAAACAAAGTCACCTAATTTCACACGTAGTTAGTTGCACATGTCGATGTTTCGCACCCCCTTTAGGGATGTGGCCTTTCGTTCAAAAAAAATTTTCAAAATCGGAAAGGGCATGCCCCAAAAAATTAAGACGGAAAAAAAAATAAAAACGAAATGCAAATTGCACCACTTTTTTGAAGATGGCGCCCAAACGAAACACGTTGGACCTTAGGTTTATTTGGGATAGTGCTTGTTTTGATCCCCTCTTTTGTCCCGAATAAATATGCGGTTTATCAACCCATCGGCAACCACGGTCAAATGCTATCAATTCTTTACAGGTAGCATATTACTCTGTAGATGAATATTTAAGTAACTGAATGTAAGTACGCTAGACCGTAGGACTTGTCTTATATCATAATATGATCGCTTAGACAAAATACCTCGCAAAATACATATTATTATTATTTGATTATTTGATTTTCTCGGTCTTGTGTAAGAAATTTAAGTAAATGATGGAAGGGGGGGGGGGGGTTCTGAGGAAGTATGAGAAAAGCCTGGGTTAATAAGAGAAAATGTTTGAGAGATGAAACCAATTACTTTCCTTCATAGTGGAAGCCTCTTTAACAAATACCGCTCCTTGAGAAGGTGATAAGGTTGTCGTTCCTTCAAGGGCTTATCACTAACATACCATCCGCCATTAAATTGCAATTTTTTTTACCAAAAAATTAGTTTCCTTAGTGATAATGTTATATTGTTTCCAAAAGAATCTATAAAAAAACTAAACACTTCTCTATTACGGTACCCTCTGTAACGGTTCACTGTAGCAAGCAAGTTTTGTCAATATTTCAGAAAAACTGATAACAACTACCAATATGCTCTATGCAGACCCAGGTTTAAAAAAGAACAATTTCTTCAGACCTTTTCTACATACATTTCGAGGAACATTTTCTTGATTTCCTAGATTTGCAGAATATTTCTATAAAGTGCGTATAATTTCAAAAAATGTTTCCACATAATAAGTTTCCTAAGAATCTATTTCGAAACATTTCCACGGAAACCCGCGAAAATGTTTCCATAAATTCCCTAGAAAGATTACTGAAATGTTTCTTAGGTATAGATTTCGAGGAAAACTCGTGAGATGATTTCGAGGAAAACACGTAAGGTGATTTCGAGGAAAACACGTAAGGTGATTTCGAGGAAAACACGTAAGGTGATTTCGAACTTAGAAAGTTAGCAAGAAGAAGATTCTTCTTCGGCAAGAAAGAATATATCAGACAGGCAGAAAAAGTTTCGAAAAATTTTCCGAAGAGGATTCTGAACAGGTGCCCTAGAAGGTTTATGAAAACGTTCCTAAAAAAATTGCTACAAACGTCTCTAGAAAGACTATTCCTAGGAATTCGGTTGCTGAAAAATAAAGACGGTTTTAAGTACGTTTCTAAGAGAATTTTTAATAATTTTTCTAAAAAAAAGAGCGATAAAAGAAAAAAATTCAAAATTTGCGTTTCTTCTTTCATTTTTTCCTCAAATAGAAGGACTGAACTTGTGCCTTTATATTGGCACTGGAGTTTGCTTTGTCTGTCTTGTTTTGTAAAAAATTCCAAAAATTGCATTCCCAAAACGGGGGCGCGGATTTTAATCTCAATAAAATTTGGTACCACATTACTACACATATGGAGTTTTTTGAACATGAAAATAAAGACTACAAAATTAAGTTTTTAAACATTCAGAAAAAAATTGATTTATCTATCATGGGATTCTAGTTAAAGGTCTCAACAGGAATTGTTTTCTACCAACTACCGACCTTTTTTCTGACCACTTATCCAAAGAGGAAGGTGGGTGGGGGGTTCTTGCAAAAGAAACCTATTAGTAATGTACAATTTTTCATTCAGAATTGACACGCTTGATCAACATTATTGAAATTTAAACCATCAAGGCGTAAATCAGAAACAATAAGCTAAACACCTTACCGACTTGCATTGCAAAGAACGCGATGCCGTCGCCGCCCCATAGGACTGCAGAATAAGGGGTTTTACATAATGAAATAATCAGTTCTTTTTCTATTTTTGACGTCTAAATTAAATTCATATTTGTCAGAAGCTTTACAATAATCAATATGGCTCCTGCTATAAAATAAAGTTTTGTATTATACACGACGATAAAGAGAAACTAACCATCTCGTGAAATAACATCTTTCACTCCATGGTTAAACTATCCCTTTACCGTCTTATATAATACACCATTTTACTATTTAGGTACTAAGGAAGATATAAAACCGTGATAAATTTAGGAATTAGAAAAAGGCTGCTTTACAAGGATAATGAGGATTATCTAGATGGATGAGGTAACAAACGGAACAATCTTGGAGTTAGTACAGGAAAATAGGGAAATGTGAAAAACCGTACAGAGAAGACAAGATAGAATGATTGAGCACGTGCTCGGACACGGAGGATTAGTACAGCTAGTTATAGAAGGTAGGTCAGAGGGCAAGAGACGTGTAGGTCGACACAGACTTACTAGTAGATACATAGACCAAACCAAATTTAAAAATTGGGGAAATTTATAGAATATTGAGCGGAATTGGCAAGAGGAACCCTAACGTACTGAAATAAGCTATAGCCTGTTGAACCAATCAAAAGGGTGTATTTTCGTTTGTTAAAGTTTCATTCGCGACATATCGAAACAAGTTCGAAAAGTGACCACTGACCTAGAAATATTTATTATGTAAACAAACGAGGAGACATGCATCCCTTCGCAATTAATTCTAATTTCGGTTCACACTCTACTTGGCAGTACTTCAGGGTGCCGTAAATGCTCGTTCCCTCGTAAATTACAATTTGAATTCACAATAAGTTTACTCGATTAACGTAACTCGATAAATTTGCTAGTTAAAAGTTTCACGCGCCGTCTCCGCGAATGAATATTTCAAGATGAGATTTAGGTACCTACACGAAACGCTGAAATCGTTAAATTTCAATGACGAAACTGCAATTGACGCGGATAACAAAACTTTGCTGTTCGCGAACTACGGTTGCCATGGAACTCTCCAATGTAAAGTGGAAACAAGCTCGAATTTACTCGACTTAATTTGAAAGGAAGGGGTTGGAACAATTTAAAACCACGAAAGGGCACACTACCGAAGTCTTGGGCACGTAATTGCTCTGGAATTAAACGCCTTCGAGGGATACATCAAAAATAGACGAATCAAAAGAATGGGATTTCGACAGAAATGCGTTTACCATCAGCAACCAGAAGTTAGATGCTACGGATTAAGAATGAAAATTTTGGTTAAAACCAATCGCTGCAGAGTGCCATTGTCTACTCGACAGTAAAGTTCATTCACGGCAAGGATAATGGTCAGATTAGAAATTATACTCACGATAAGTTTAGTTTTCTACTCAAGTCGCACCGGGCACATTTTAATAACTCCCAAAACTTTTTCGTTTTAAACAAGCAAAAAACTTTTACCGCAAAGTGCTTTAATGCAATGTGCCAGCAAGATTATGTTCCCCCAAAGTATAATTTTTATAAGTTGGGGCCTTTGGAGGACTTACAACACACATTACGCCAAGGAAAAGTTTTGATTATAGAGATAAAAGAATAAAACTTTACGAGAGTAATGAAAATTTAAGTTTTTTAATGTCGTCGTTTACAAAAATAATGAAAAATAGAAAATAATGGTGTCGTGCTCATAATCGTCCTACAACTTCGTTTAGTAGACGGTGGCTTAAATTCCTTCGCGACTTTCATTATATGGTATGACGGTGGAGGTTGTTTGTTCATTTGAAAACAAAATAATTCCCTTTTCAAGTAAACTTTTGCGAGTTCCTACCTTTCAAATTAAGTGTATTCTTTGTGCGAAACATTAAAATTATATTTAACTACCAAAGAAACATTGCGAAGTAGCGGTTTTATTATATACAAGCGTAAAAGGATACTAAACAAGTATGTTACATAAATCCTTTGTTTCGTATTCGCGAGGGAGGGTTTTATGGTGGAAAAAGCAAACTAGTTACAGAAAATATTATTCTACTTCAGGTTCGCGCTTCATAACCAAGTCCTACCTAACCACTCTCAAAATTAGCGACCCAAATATTTCAATTTCAGGAGAACTCGAGGGTTGGCTAGAATTTCGGGTGATTTTCTATAGCCTCAACCGAAACATTGACGATATCCGAAGAGACTACAGTATCTCAAGTCGAGTCTTGTTGGCATTGCAGCACACACCATTAAATCTATTTCAAAGGATGCAAAAGTATTGTATAATTTTGTACCTATGCGTCTATTTCGATTTCTCATTCTTACAATATAAACGTGAGTTGCAAGCAAAAATTGTCAATTTGTCAATACAAACTTCCGCATACAACTGGCGCTTTAAAACAGCACTGTCTATCAATATTTTATATGGAAAAGTAATTTGAATCTTAAATTAAATACCTCTAATTGTGAAGAATCTGGGTGGAAATTAAATCTGACGGATATAATTATCCTCATTCTGACAATCGGATACGCGGACTTCCACAAAATACAACTCCATTTGTTATTGTTCGTGTAAAACAGGTAGGTATAAACCGTAAAACCAGTCAGCATTGACTTCTCGACACTATTAACTGCTTTATTATAGATCGTACTAAAAGGTTTGATATATCTTCAATTAGTATACCCAAGCATTTAAAGTTAGCTGATCCAGAATTTTATAATCCTAGTAAAATAGATATGTTAATAGGGGCTGGTTTATTTTGGCAACTTTTACGTATTGGCCCAATTAACTTAAAATTATAGTTGTAGTGCAGTTGCTCATAAAACATATTTTGGTTGGCTTATTTCTGGAAATATTGAAATGTACCAATCTCATACGTCTGTTTATTGTAACTTTTCTATGAATCAAAAGTTTGAATCTTTCAAAGTTTGGGGAAATTGTAGAATTGCCAAAATGAGAATTACATTGTAAAGATGTCGTTTTATAGTTTCTCTTCCTCTCAAAAATTCACCAAATTTACTGGGAAATTCTAAAGAAAAAGCTTTAAAAAGATTCCACGTGAATTTCAGACTGATAGTTTATTGTGTGAATTTTATGCATGAATATGAATCCCTTGGTAACATGTCGAAAGTATTTGAGGACCCTCAAAATCCATGCGTCTATTTTCCTCATCATGAAATTATTCGTGAAGAAAGTATGACAACAAAACTTCGTGTGCTTTTTGATTGGTCTTGTGTTTCTAGCTCTGGAATGTCTGTTAATGATTTGCAGATGGTTAAGCGATTTGTGATCAATATTATTGCGTTTCGGGTCGTACAACTTTGTCGTTTGTCTTGATATAGAGAAAATGTATCGCCAAGTGTGAATAACTGAAAAAGATAGAAATTTCCAAATGATATTTTGGCGATTTAGTCCCAATGAAAAGCTTCAGACATATCGATTAAATCCTGTAAGTTGTAACGTACGGTACTATAGTTCAGCTCCTTTTTTTAGCAATACGGCGTCTTATGCAATTAGCATATGAATTGCTTCAAAAATCATTGAGCAAGATATTTATGTAGACGACATTATTACTGGTTTTCAGACTTGTGATGAAGCTATTATACGACACTCCAAAGATGTTGCTACTATTCTTATGAAAGGATCGAGGGGTAGGACCTAGGGTACGACTGTTGAAATCGATCTTCTTAATCTTCCGAATTCCTTTGGAATATTCGAAACCATAGGAGTCTTCAGACTTGTTAGAAAGAGTATGAGTGTCTCGTAATTTTTGGCGTTTTCGCATTGTGGGCCATTTAGAACCATTAAAATACGTGAAATATTCTTGAATATTGTTGGATACTTTCGAATTTTGGGGCTTTTTGAAATTTCTGAAGATTGTGTAATCATGAACATCTTCGGAATCTAAGAACCAGTTATAAGTTCGATCTTCTCAGTCTTGAGAATCGTTTGAACCTTTGAAATGTTCGAAATTTGAAAAATCCTTAGAATTGTTGGATCTCCTGTAATCTGAAAAACCTTCGGAATTTTCGAATTGCATGAAATAGTTAGCGATCTAATTAATTTGGAGGTTCAAAATTTCGTATTTTAAGTGAAGAAGTCGGAAAACATACTTTTCCAATTGCGTCCAATAAAGTATATGTAAAGTGGCGTACTTCTATCGTCAAATGCCATGAGTTTTAAAAACTGTTCTGCTCCAAAATGAACAACCCTGCAGACTCTAAAAGAAGAATATTGCGTACAATAATATGAAGATGGCTGTCGCTAGAAAAGAATAAAAAACTAAGAACAAAATGAGAGAAAAGAAAGAGAAAAAATAAAGAACAAATAACAAAGGGAGATGTGAAAAAAGGGAAAGAGAGCACGGAGGAATGGTAAAATAGTAAAGGCGAATGTGAAAGAGGCGAGAACATTTGAAGTCAGGGGAAATAAGGTAATAATACCAAAACTAACATACACGGAAAAAGAAGAGGGGGATTATAAGGGGAAAGGAAAAATTATAAGGGGATATACATAAATGACGATTTGACATATAAAATACGAAAGAAGGGTAGAAAGAGAAATTGGAGAGGTTGCGTAGAGGGAAATAAGAAAGGGCAAGACAGTAAGATGGAGATATAGAAAACTAATGGTAGAATATGAAGAATACAGATGGGAGTACCAAAGAAAAAGAACTAGAGGGAACAGAGAGAAGAAGAAAAACGAACTAAAAATGGAGAAGAATATAAACAATATACAATGGAGGCAGGGGAAGAAATGAAGGATTTAAAAAATAAAATAGAAAATATGATAGATAAAATGGAGGAGGAGGGGCTAATATTGGGTGGAGATTTTAATGCCGGAACAGGAATTAAAGGAAAGTGAGAGATGCGAAGAGGAACACAAGATAGAAAATCAACAGAAGGTTTGTAGAATTTTAAACCGAAATATGAACGGAGATCGGGACGGTCAATTCACATACATGGGAGGAATTGTTTACATAATAGTAAATGAAAAATACTGGAGGATATAGATGAATTTAATGTAGGAACAAGGATATAATCGGATCATCAAACGATGGAATCGAGTCTGATTGGGAGGACGAAAAGATCAAAAAAGACGCAAAAACGAAGGGACCGTTAAGGGTATAGAGGGAGACTAGAAGAACCAGTAGAAGAAATAGGAGGGAGTATAAAGGAGGAGTGCAAGAATATAAAGGAGAATATTAAAAAAGTAATAACGTGTAAACAAATAACTGAAGTAGAGGGGAGAGAAAAAAGAAAAGGACTGGTAAAGGATTAACATTATTTTAGTGTGTAACAATGGCACCTCAAAAATTCGGTACAGTTATGAGTATGAAATTCGTCAAATAGTATAAGTGGAAAGATTGTTTGTGCAACGAATTCAATTGAGCAATTGAGATGATGCACCGCCTGAATCTCTTCTCATTCCTTTTTCTTTTCAAACTCTTCCTGGAGCACGAGATTCATTGATAAAACCACTGTATTTATGTCCTCACTCATCCATGGTTCCGTGTAGACTGGACATTTTGACTGGTTCCAATCAACTGGATTCGTATAAGCGTTAATTCACTGGACTCAGTTACTGGAATCCAATCACTGGAGTCCAGCACTGCCTACTTACTAGCCCTAAAAATTGGTACACTTATTTATAAATACACTTCGATTTGACGTACCTATTTATTGTATTTAATTTGTATATATGGGTAGTCTCCTGGGTATTTATAAATATTTATCGTATTTATGGGATTTAAACGTATTTAGGTACTGCAGTTAGAATATTCCGTAAAATATTTTTGAACGCATTTAGGAGTTATTGAATACAAATGTAGTACTTACACAACATGAAGTTCTTTCAGTTTGAAAGTATCGATTTTCGCCATTTTATCGAAGAAGCTTGATGGTAGATAAACTTGGTTATAAACGTAGGTAATTAAAAAGATAATGGGGAAGAGCACGAAATAACCATAGAGTGAAAGTTTCTGTTTAGAATTAAAGTAACATCGCAATTGGTCGTGAAATCTGCTATTGTAGGTATAGGTATAATAAGTGAAAACAGGTGTCCAATTTTCGGAACTTTTGTAGGGTAGGTATCTCCGTAATTGTTCATATACCATCACAAAAGTAATATAAGATGTTATGTGCTGTTTTTGGGTCAAATTTAAAATGGTAAAATCATAATTTGAACATCTTCGCTCGCTTAAGACATACGGGGGAAATAAAAAAATTGTCAATTTCAGGATGACCCTATATTTTCTTAGTTAAAACAGATACAAAAAATGATTATTACAAAAATTTCTTTAAAATGATTGTTCAATCAATAATCGCAAGTTTTTAAAATCAGGTAAAAAAGTTATCGGACCTAAGTAACCTCATTTTTTCAGTGGAATATCTTTTTGTAAATCATATGAAACTTTTTAAAACTTGCTTAAATAATAATAATCATTTAATGTCCTACAGAAATTGCATTCCAATTACAGGAATCACTTGTAATTTTTTAATGTCGTCCCTAGTGTGATATTTTTAGAGAATTTAATATGCTTTTTAGTTGAAAGCTAACATCGTATAATACTTGTTTTGAAAACGGCAGATTATTGAGCAAGTACTTTTGTAATAAACATTTTCCCGTGAAATTGACAATTTTTTATTTTCCTTCGTTATCTCTTAAGCAAGCGAATATTTTTAAATTTTGATAGCGCAATTTTAAGTTTGACCCAAAAAGAGCACATGACGCCTATATTAGAAACTTTTTTGATAGCACTAAAAATTACGAACATGCTCAAGTGTCGAAAAGTGGACAGTATGCATTGTAATTTATTTTTGTGAACGGCTAGACTAGAAATGTTTACACGGAGAAAAATGGATTGTTAAAATCATATAGTAAAAATTATATTGTAATCAGTACGAGAAGCTATTATTAAATCAAACAAACCTTGACACACGCTGTACAATATGAATATGTTTAATCAAAATTATGTGGCTCGCAATTTTGGTGAAGTTTATAGATGAATTCTATACCACTTATAATCATGAGCGATGTTCCAGAGATTTTGAGGGTTGGGCCAATACAATATGGCAGTATAAGTACAACAAAACTGTATTATATTGATTATTATACCTTATTGTTGCAAATATATCATGATTTTTGAACTTATAATTTTATATATTCGAAACCAATATGTGTGTATCCTGATTTTTGGTAAAAAAGGAAGGTTATACACTGCCTTTTTTTGAGCCCCGAAAAAAATTGTCTCAGATCGACCCGGAAAAAAAATTTTCTTATAGAATGTGGCCTGTAGAATCCATAATTTCAAACAGTTCCAAGATTGGGCTACTAGTTCAAAAGTTACAGCCCTTTGAATTTTCTTTCGAAATTGGTTTCTAGTCTATAACTTTTGATTGAGAAGTCTGATCGAAAAAGTACGAATTGTTTTGGATTCTACGCACCAAAATTAATAAGAAAAAGTGTTTTCCCGAGAAATTTTGGTGTAGTCGATTTTTGGTAAAAAAGGAAGGTTATACACTGCCTTTTTTTGAGCCCCGAAAAAAAAATTGTCTCAGATCGACCCGGAAAAAAATTTTCTTATAGAATGTGGCCTGTAGAATCCATAATTTCAAACAGTTCCAAGATTGGGCTACTAGTTCAAAAGTTACAGCCCTTTGAATTTTCTTTCGAAATTGGTTTCTAGTCTATAACTTTTGATTGAGAAGTCTGATCGAAAAAGTACGAATTGTTTTGGATTCTACGCACCAAAATTAATAAGAAAAAGTGTTTTCCCGAGAAATTTTGGTGCAGTCGATTTTTGGCAGGGTGTGTATATTAGTTGCAATAATCTAAGTTACTTATTAATACAAAGCGGAGATGTTAATTCAACTACTCCCGTATTACAAAAGCATGCATATGAGATAGTTGCCGTTGCATACAGTTTTTTTTGGTATGAGTTAAAACAATATATAGGAATACTAGCTATACACTTGCAACAATATGTATATGATAGATTTTATAATTCTTCATAGCCCTACACGTAGTATACTTTTTTCATAGCTATTATTATATTTTTAATTACCTTTAACATACATTTTTCTCCGTGTACAACCTTAAATATTATAATTACCTACTCCAGAATGTATACTTATGAATCTTCAAAAATAATGATTTAAATATTTTATTTAGGGTTATAATGTTATAACTTTTCTTGCTTAATATAATTTCTAAATAGTTTACTTCTTGGTATACGTGGTTTGAGAGGGACCACTCTCTATTAGATTTATTGGATCGTATAGAACTTGTTCCATTGAAACATCCTTCTTCTTAAAAATATCTGTAGATTTAGGGACGTATCCCACCAAGGCGACGCGACAGCGACAGAATGTAGCAACGATGTACAGAAAAATGACAAGAATTTAATGCAAAATTAAGTAGATGCACTGATTGTCTGTCGAGTTCCTTAGCAGCAACAAACCTTCTGATTTTTTTGGTTTCTTGCAATAAAAGGATGCACCTTAAACGGCGCTACCATTCACTGTGAAAAATATTAAAACCAAGAATAATACTCTCTTCGAAAATCAACTTTAATGGGACTTAGTTGTATCTAACCAGGGGCCTATTTAATGAGGTTTATATGTACTTAATGGAATTTATAGGTAATTGAGGAATTTAAGTGTATTAAATGGGATTTATGTTCGTATGTACCGAAAAATTTAAGCGGAGCTTAGCTTAGGCGTAGCTTAAAATCCATGGCAACCATTGTCTCAATAATCGTTGCCATGGATTTTTGAAGCCATAAGAGAACTATTTTATCAGAAATAAGTCAAATTTATGATCCATTGGGTTTGACCATTGAGTAATTAATCACTCAACGGTTTGATATGTCCTTGTACTATAATTGCTCAAATGGTAATTCAGAAACTATAGATGCTTAAATTATCATGGGACGAAGCACTTCATTCAAACGTTTAGATATGAATGGGAACGATTTCGTGATGAATTATTAATTTTTGATTCCCTCAGAATCAGGAGTTTTTCCGATTAAAATTCTTAGCCCTCCTCGGTTAAAATTATGCGGTGCACTGCTCTTAGCCGAAATCCAACAATAAGTGATAAAAAGTTTAAATGTTTAAATATGCAACATATTTATGAACTATCGTTTTAGAATGGATAAGTACGTCTTCTAATTTGTTACAAAATTTTGTGGGAAATAGAGTAGCTGAGATTCAACGATTAATTAATGTTTTGAACATTGGAAACACGTTCCATCTACGGAAAACCCTGCTGATTTTATTTCTACGGGACTTATGTCAAGTTGCTTGATAGAAAATAATATGTGGTGGTGTGGTCCTGATTGGATAAGTTGTTCTGAACAATTGCTGTCCTCTTATATTAATCCTCAACCAGTTGAATTACCAGAATTAAAAAAGATTACGGAAGTTCTTACTGTAAATAAAATTGTAAATTTCTTTCTTTTTGAAAGATTTTCATCAATTGTAAAAATGGTGAGAGTATTTGCTTGTTTACATAGTTTCATAAATAAATGCATAAAAATATATGTAAGGATTATTAATAGGTGGACTTACTTTAGTTGAAATTGAAGATGCTACAAAACACCTTATAAAAATTGTGCAATCCTTCACATTTGCAGAAAAAATCAAACAAGTTGCAATATTTATTTGATAAAATGAGTCCCTTCCTTGATGCTAATGGAATAATTAAACTTGGTGGTCGTATACAACAATCATCAATGCGTTTAATAAAAAGCATCCTATATTGTTTCCTTATAAGCATCCCTTTTAAAGGGACCCTTTACTCTGTTATTATTTCGTCAGGAACATTTACGATTGGTGCATCCAGGACCTCAATTATTGTTAGCAAATATTAGAAATAGGTAGAAATAGCACGTGAATGTGTTACATGCTCTCGATTCAATCCTATTCAGGTTATTCCAATCATGGGAGAATTGCCAAGTGCACTTGTATGTCCATATTCGTCATTTCCTACATGTGGAGTTGATTATGCAGGTCCTTTTACATTAAAAGACAGAAAGGGACGCGGATGTAAGCAATATAAATGTTATGTTTCAGTATTCGTATTGTTTTCTACAAAAGCAATACATTTTGTAGGAGCACGTACTGAACTAGTCAATTTATTAATTAAAATCAGTTATCAATTACAGAGAAAATTGTTAATGAAGGCATAGAATGGAGTTTCATGTTATTCACGAAAGTTTGGCGGTATTTGGGAAGTAGGTATAAAAAGTTTTAAACATTTACAAACAGTCCTTGAAAATGAGTTACTTACTTACGAGGAATTTCACACGGTTTTAACTCAGATAGAGGGTCGTCCTTTAACCACTTTATTTTCTAATTTTTGTGATTTACAACCTCCAACACCTTCTCATTTCCTAATTGGAAAATCAGCAGTGACTCTACCAGATCTAAATGTACAAGACATACAAATATCAAGACTTTCTAGATTTCCATACTTGCAAAAGCTAAACCAGCAATTTTGAAGTCGTTAGTCGACTGAATATATAACAGGGTTACAGTTGCGTAATAAATGGAACAAGAAAAATGAAATTTCCATTAAAATTGGTGATATGGTGGTAACCTTCTAAATGGTTTCTTGGAAGAAAGTACGAGTTGTGAGTGTTCATACTAAACGTGGTATTTTAAAAAGTGTTTAGAAATTCACGGAATTTCAACCCCGGCAGGACGTTAAATATTATGTAAAATTATATGCTTTGGTTTTTAGTATCGAATGTTTTCTAATTACTAAACAAACAGAATTAAAAAATGTTAGCTGGGTTTCATTCCCAATTTATTACCAAGGTGTTTGAGTAATTGTATTCTTAGTTTTAGTAACCTCATGTCTTGGACGTTAACTGTAATATGATTCAGTTATAATATAGAAAACGGGTAAATGAAACGAAAACAAAAACTGGATTTACATGGAATCTCCATCCTTCGGGATTTAGTCGACCGCGTGAACTGTAGGCAGCAAATATGATAACACCAAAAGCTTACCAACGATGCCGTCGCCAGCATAAAATTAATTTAAAGTTAATGAACAAGTATATGGCAGAGTGTCGCTGTCGAGTACTGAAGAGAAATTTATTGCCGCCCGTCATACTTCACGTTGAAGTAAAGTGGTAAACGAATTTCATAATAATTTATAGTTCGCGTAACTTAGTTTAAGCAATTTGGTTTAAGTAAACACGTCAGCGGAACATTTAGAGCACAAAAAGTAGGGAACTTACCGAAGCCGTCGGATAAACTGGGAAATTTTGATGTGTGTCACTTACCTGAAACAAAACAGAGCTTTAGTTAATAAATTTTGTGGTAGATCCAAAGGATGTATGGAGGTAGCACCTCCCCACATGATCACGATTAGCTGTCAGGTTACAATCAAGTAATACAATAAGTAGATATTACATTCGCACTGCTACACGGATAAAGGATTATTATCAGCTTTGCAAAATTCAATGTTTGAAGTAATATGATGAGAGCGAAAGCTTCAGACTACTCGAAATAATTGGAAAGTCAAACTTTCTCAAGAGATATACTACAGTTTAAACACCATATAAGCGAAATTGAAACTAACAAGAGTTCAAGCTGTAAATGTTTAATCAACAAAGGCAGATCGCAGGAAAATCGAGCGCTTTTCTTTGCAGAAAATTCATTACAATTTCTCAAAAGTATATGTAATTGTGCGTCTGTATTGCTATTATTAATGAAGTGGGTTCGTCACCAGCACAGTGTTCTTTGGGTTGTTTATTTTTCTGATATTAAATTTGACTCTATGAATATTTTCGGAAATTTTCAATTTGACTAAAAATTGTCAATCTTTATAAAATTTCATAATACATTTCAAACATTTTTAATCAACTCTGATATTAACAACCAAGAATGCGTTTTGGCTGTTGTTTTAAGAAATAATTCACATTGATACGAGGGGTCGATTTTACATTTCCGGACTGGGTTTTCATTTTTCATTAGTCAAAATTGCCATTTCTGGGACTCTCAGGGAATTTTGCTGATTGATTATATGATTATAATGGTAGTACGGTAACGGGAGAGTTTTAAGCAAATCTGATGCATCGCCTTAGAGATGCCATTAAAGTGAAGAGACGGGGAAAACTCAATCGACAAACAATGATGCACCAGAAGCTGCTGTAGCTGATTGTGGCTTCGAAAAAATTCGAATCATCCGTCTTATAGTCCAGATCTAGCACCCAGTTACTATTTTTTGTTTCTGAATCTCAAAAAAACACTAATTGTCCGTACTAATAGTCGTGTGTTGATCCGAGATCGAAGTAATTCTCAGATTGACAAGTGGCGTTTTCTATCGAAAACGAGAATTAATCTTCGATCTCGGATCAATACGGTCATTAGGGAGACAAAATTTAGGGGCAATGGGGAACTGTTGAGGGCCATGTTGTTGCTCTAGTCTTTTGTTTTCATACCTAGTCCGAAAATATAAAAACGACCCCTCGTATACTGATGTACTAGATGTACAAAATGCAAGCAATGATATGAGACCTTAGATTTGAAATATAAAAGTAAAAGATTACGGAGCTCCCAATTAGGGAACCACAGGGTTGATATAGCCAACATTTTTTGAACGTAGACATTTTTTCGACGTATCATTCATTTGTCTACCCTCCGTACGAGTGGTGTGTGCTAAAATTTCAAACCCCCAGTGAGAAAGACAAATAAAAAAAGTAAAGGGGAGGACATTTATGGTGGTTGTGCAGACATTTTCGTTCAAGTTGATCTGCGCATTTTAAAAGGCACCAAGTAAACAACTTTTTAGCACATTTTTCATCACGGATATAAGTAATAGTGCGTCATCTCCGAGATCCGTCTGTCTTAAGTTTGATATCTCAGCAATGAAAGTTAGTAAAAAGCCGTGGATTTTTAATTTATATAAAGAGTGTGTTTTTTCCTCTTTCACTGTGGAGATCTCAGATTTTTGCCTTGAAGTGTACAATGTACTTCATCTGACGATAATTCCATGGCCAATTGCGATTGAAACCAAATTCATTCACTTTGAAAGGGAAAATTGATCAGCATAAAATTATTCACAACTTTGCCTATTTAAGAGACGTTGGTTCTCTTACGCTTTACGAGATCCCCATAGAGAAAGTGAAAGAAACTCACCCTGTATATATTGTTGGGCTATGCCCATGTTTTATTTGGCTTCAGCACCTTTAATAACGATGGGTCCCCTGTATGTGGGAATTTAAATTTTCTTTAAGCGTTAAATATTAGTTGTCATTTGAGATTAAACACAACGTGAATCATATCATTTAAATTATAAGTTATTGTTGATTTCATTCAGAATTTTTTTAGGTGCAATTTTGTTTAAATAAGCGCCTTTTAATTTGACTATTTTATTGTCCGGATAGAATTGCGTGAAATGTTTTGTTGATAAAAGCGTTATGGATGCGTGAGCTAATTAAGTTTGTAGACAGGCGGGTTTCGCCCCAATAAGGAAACACAGATATTATATTCGACGACGCAGTAATTTTAATAAGTTGAAAAGAAAGGGAAATTGTTTTAAATTGAAGAGATGGACGTTAATTGTTGGTTGTTTGGTGGTGGAAATAGTCGTTGCCTTGTTGATGGCGGAGACTTTTGGTGTATCGCACTCAGCCGTTTTTGCTGTAAGACTTCTAGTTTTGATGATAACCAAAAGTGCTCTAAGTGATTTTCTCTAATACTTCCGTCATTCAAAGTGAATATTTCAGTCAAGTTAAACGAAAGCGTGTAGTATGCTTACGGAAAAGATATTCGGAGTGTTGTCGTTCGGGCGTTTATCGCCTATGTGAAAAATACGATACATGAGATACATCCATCCATGAAATATTTCGAAGTGCGAAAAGTGCCTTTAAATTACCGATACAGTAATTTTTCTCTCGATAGAAACAAATGCAAATGCGATAGAAAAGATCATGAAACACGACATGAAACATATAGCCAAACCGACATCATGAGAAATACTTATCAATGGAACAAAGTGAAAAAACAGTTTAGTAAATAGCGATGAGAAACATGTTGAAGGGGCGGATGAAGCCTTTTCAAAAATGAAAGAAAACGCCAGAAGTAAAAAACAACGAATAAAAGTAACAGCAAATACAACGGTTAACTTCAAAAACGCATTTCAGATTTATTGGCTCAATACTGAATGACTGAAAAGCTAATCATGTAACGTGAAATGGAAACGTTCTCATTATTAACCGAGTTATTAACGCAACCCACGAAAGTGGAGCGCTTATGTCCGTAAGTCCATCGCTCCGCGTCACAGCTCACTCCCTAGACCTCGTATGGAGTTCGGGTTCTCGCTATATTAAAAGATTCGGGATGTGCAACTATCAAAAATTAACTTTTCTGTCCGTCTGCCTATGCGAGTGGGTGGAGCTGGCAGTATCCACGTAGTGATGGTTCTGGTTTACTTCTTTTTATTAGAATCAAGTAAACTTCAAGTTCTGTACCTACTCTACATTATTGACAGGCGTCCAAACCAGAGTCTTCCGAGGGGTTTTTTAAGTGACAAAGATTTCCTTCATTCCCTAAGATTTGCCACCATTTCCCTTAATTTCCCCAACATTTCTAGCATTTCGCTTAAATTTCCTCAAATTTATACAAAATTTCTCCGAATTAACGCGAGATGAGTAACGTTACTTCCCCATCGAAACCTTGTACTCGTATTTCCTTAAAATTTCCTCTAGATTTCCTCGGAATTTCGTCTTATTTCCTCAAAATATCCTAATATTTCACTAGAATATCCTCATTCTTTTGAAATTTCCTTCTATTTCCTTGAAAGTTTCTATATGAGGGACAAGAATTTCCCTCGTGATCAACCCCTCGGAGTCTTCTTTATGAAACTCTTATCTTTAAAAAATACTTTGTTCTTCTAATACACTTCGTGATACTATTCCCACAAAATTGGGATTGCACTTCCAAGACACTTTCATTAGATCTGAAGTGCACTTCATTCTACTCCACCTGCATATACGTACAGGATGTCTTTAAACATTTTTAATGAACCATATTTATCCTATTAGAGATATCAAGAAATACAATCGTTTCGGTAGAAAAGGAAGGAAACTCGCAAGTATACTATTAGCTGTTACCTCCCACTTCAAAATTTCAAATTGTAAAGAAATCCACGTAGAGCTATATAACGCGAGTACGCGTTTTATGCTGCTCACTCTCGGTGGATTAACCCCCTAAACCCAAATTTGAATGAACTTCTTCCCTACGTCATGATTTGCTTGCCAAATCACGAGTAAATGTAAGAAAGCCATTAGGTATTTTACATAAATTACACATTTTTTTGAAATGAATTATGAACGTCTCATTCAAATGTGTCTTGTATGCTTTATGGTATATCAATGTAAAGGACCAATGATGATGAGATACGGGGTGGTACAGATTCCAGTACAGATTGGTTTCTCCTGCATTCTACCCGGTTTTAAGTATATTTTGGTATCTATAATTAAAAAAGATATAGTCCTCTGACATGATAAAATCAACACTGGTATATACAGCTCCGTGAGACTAGACCAAGGAGGCAATTTTGGAAAAGTATATGGATCTCGGTATGGATCTTTAATTTGTACAAATTATTGAATCGCTTCGATTCGCATGTTCACTATGGAATGAATATTTTGCGGTTTTCAGTTGTTTCCTCGGGTTTTTCAGTAACTTTTAATAGGGCCCGAATATTCACATTTTCTAAATGGAATCAGCACACAAAACTGCAAAATGTACCCGACTCTTATCTTCAAAAACAGATGTATTTGCCCTGTATATTGTAGAAATTCAAAATGTTCTCTCCACTAATTACCGACAAATTCCTGTGAAAAGCATACACTTTATGAATACTTTGTTGCATCCCAATTTTTGACGTGCAGGTTTCCTCATCGACATGTTTATACCACGAGGAGCAACAAAATATGATTTTTAAGGGAATTGAACCAAGTTAAACTTTCATTTCCTTTATTACACCCTATGGAAAATCTGGTACATTGCGAAAAATTGTTGGTAATAAAGATATTATAAAAAGTAATCGATTCCGTATGCACGATATAGTCTGATACCTTGACGAATCTATATTTAACGTGGAAAAATGCGATTGATCGACCCATAAATTTAACATTTTACGAGTACTCAATTTAATAAATCACACTTCTGAAAATACGCGGAACGAAAATTTCAGTCGAACTAATTTACTAATAGCCCAACGTTTATTTTCTTAATGCGTAAGTAAATTTTCCAAAATTTTAGTTGAGAAGAAGCAGCCTTCGTTATTCTTCGCTGTCCAAATCATCTCAAGAAAGGGTTGAGTACATAAAAAGTTTTAGAGATTATAAACAGTCTCGTGCGGCATTTAACACTTCGTCTACGAAGACATGATGAAATCGAATACCTTAAGAGGCTGTAAACACGAGATTTAATATCGGATGTAAGGCGATTATGAGAGTGGTTTGTGGTTTTCCTTTCGGTAATGCTATACAGTGCGTAGTTTTGTTAACATTAAAAGGGTAATATAAAGAGTATAATAACCAGAGTCGTTTGGCTCGGCTGTCTTCTCAAAAGTCGCGCCTGGAAGGAGCTTGGAGTGTCGATGGTATGCTGTCTCGTGAGAACCGGATGAGTTTTGGCAACCGACCCCTGTCGAAACCATGGCAAGGAGATTTTTCGTTTCGATTTTTGCTGTTTGGGAATCACCCCCGTTGCACTTCCACTTGAATTGGCCATACCGCTATTATAAGTAATTTCTCACTTGTAAAAATACCCGTAGTTAAACACGCACGTTACAATGTTAGATGGAAACTGGAAGTGGTCATAATTACCACGGCGGTTTTACCGAAACAAATCACAGTGGTACCTAACACTGTTTAGGAAATCGAATTTTAATTAATTAGTAGAGAAGTAGCACCAAATTAAAGCTTTCGAAACAATGCACGAGTTGAATGCAATTTGACATCAATAAGTCAGCAAGAATTTTCATAATAAACTACACGTTAGCAAGGCAAGTTTAAAATTTCCATGTTTCCTGTTATTTAAAACGTTTATAGCACCACACTTAGCATCACTTGAATTAATGACAGAATTTTTCGATTTGCGAATACGCACTGAAATTAGCAATACTGGGGTTAGTGTTTCCCTTTTTTCGGTATTTAAAAAAGAAATGACGACGGTCGGTTTCGATCCCGGCTGCGAACTGAAACTTGCTGAAGCACCGGACGGCCCGGGAGAGGAAAGCGCCGGCCCGGAGTATGCCGGATCACCGTAACGTATGAGCGGAGACAGATAAGTATTATCAATTTAATGAAGGCAAATTGATGCTACTGAATCGCACTGTTACATCTTATCACGAGTCGCGCTTTCTCCCCATTTAAAATTAGTTGGAATTCTAAACCGAAATAACAAAACCTTTGATACCGAAATTGGCGAATTCTAATTACACAATGTAAATTGACAAATATTGGCGCCGAACCTACTCTCCCTCCGCAACCGATATATAAATATAGGCACGCCGCGAGCAATTTCGGCAGATATAGCAATCAACCTCGTCAAAAATCCAATAAGATTGCGAACATGTTATCATGAAATATTTATTCGGGCGTCCGAATAAATGATCCGAAAGTAATCACTTCCGATAATGTTGGAAGTCTTATTCTGTTACATCAAGAGTTAAAACGAGCTCACCCACGCGAAGGTCCTTTGCGAATTTTAAATGATAAGACGAGAAAATAGTGAATATTCCGAAAAGGAAACTGCTTCAAAGCGCCACTGCGTGAGCGTTACAATGAGGCATTGGAAAATGAAGTTTCGGCAAGAATAAGACGGTTAATGCGAATCGGATAAACCTATTTACGTTCAGGCGTTGAATTTTTTGACATTTTCTTACACCCTCCACAAGAAGCCGTTCGCCATATTATGCTCCCTTGTGTAGGATCGAATTGAAAATACTGCTAATTTGTGCGCCTTTAGTTTCCAAAATTTCTATCAAAACTAGAAACGTATTAATGATCCTCATACATAACTTGTGCCTTTTTTGGCCGATGTATGTGTGAAAAAATTTAAATTGCCATCTAACTTAATGCTCCACCCCCTATTTCTTGGGTCATTGTGCTGTTTCGCAACTATAATATAATTTTACCCAGCTTATTGCACTGTACGATCTGATTTTGTACAATAGTTCCCTTGTTTGTACAATGTAAATGCCAAATTTTCAATAGAAAGTTGATAGTTAAGCGGTGGACCGGGAAAATTTTGATTTTCTCAAAGTGAAGACGCACAATACTATACCATTCGCTTATGTGCATATTATAGGCCAGTCAACATCGGCAATAAATCAACAAAACATGATGTATCTTTTGAGTTTTACCACCCGCACGTCAGTAAGGGAGGTATTGCACTGGAAAAAAAATCGAACAAAATCTCGATTATGTCGATCGGCCAGTTTGTCTATACTGGATTTTTGACTAAACCGCTGAACCAATTGGAACCAAATTTGATATTCTTAGACATAAAAAGGATGAATCGCGTAAGCGCACGTGTGGAGGTGGTATCTCATATCTGTGTTAGCCACAGCAATTTTGCTAGTATGATCTTTGAACCCATTAGGGTAGTATACGTGTACCCAAGTTTGCGACTCTCTAAAACTTGTGGAAAAAGTGTAGCACACGCAAAACCGTAAAATTTTCGGAATTTTTCAGTGTTTGCTCTCTTCTTCTCGGAGACCACAATCGTAGGATTGGTTGGATGCAGTCCTCCACCCTTTCCTATCCTGCGCTAATCTCTTCATTTCTACTGCTTTTTTTTTGTTTAAAACGAGTATTTTTTGTTTAAAGTAGTTTTTTACATGATTTTAAAGTTTGTTAAAGTTTAAAACTGTTTAATATCCATTTCAAAAGTGCTTTTTTCTATTTCGGTGTCACAATGATGATTTTGTACAACTGTTTTCGGCCGAAAACAGTTGTACAAAGACAGTGATTATAGTCGTTTTTTTTTTTGGTAACTCATCTCTTAAGTTGGCAGTTACTAGTTAGTACAAGTAGGTACTTCGTTGGGTACTTCCATGTTTGAACTTCAAAATGTCAGTCTTACTACGCTGCCAACCTAAAACTTAACGGCATAAAAAGTGTTCCCAACATAAAACATGTTAGTTCTAATGTTCCCTATAGTTTCTGATAATGATTTTTTTAATTAAATTAAAGCACCGAAATAGAAAAAATAGTATGAAAAACGCGTGTTACAATGCTTTATTGTAATACTCCTATCTTGCGGACACTCGTGGCTACGCTTCGCGTCGCCACTCGTGCCACAAGATAATCGTATTACAATAGGTCGCATTGTAACACTTATCTTTCAATATACTATTTTAATGTTTAATTATTTTTGATAGTTTTACAATTTTGAAAAGCGATCACCACAAGTACTCCTTGAATTATTTGGTCGAAATTAAATTAATATTTGAAAAGTTGTCCATTTCAGTGGGACAATAGAACAATAAATTAATAAAACGACGCGTTAAAGTAATAGGGATAACAAATACCTAACGAACGATATATTTCATATTTGATATTGATACACCGTTTACCATACTGGCTTACTGGTCTTACATTTACGCTTGACCTATTACGGCCCCTGCGTCGCAACAAATTACCTAAATTGTATTTATTATTTAATTTATCATAAACCACTCCAGACTGATTGTATGAAAAAAAATTAAAATAACTGATTACAGTTAGGTAGTTTATTTCATTGTGTAAAACCCCTTATTCTGCAGTCGTATGGGGTGGCGGCCGCGTCGCGTTCTTTGCAATGCAAATCGATAAGGTGTTTACCTGATTGTTTCTGATTGACGCCTGGGTGGTTTAAATTTCAATTTCAACTATACATACTAATAGGTTTATTTTGCAAGAACCCCCCCCCCCTCCTATTTGGATAAGGGGCCAGAAAAAAGGGCGGAACAATTCCTGCCGAGATCTTTAACTAGAATCCCATGAAAGATTTTTTTCTGAATGTTTAAAAACTGAATTTTGTATTCTTTATTTTCATGTTCAAAAAAACCCATATATGTAGTAATGTAGTACCAAATTTTGTTGAGATTAAAATCTTTTCCGCGCCCCCGTTTAGGGAGACATCATGTCGGGATAGCAATTTTTAAATTTTTTTTTACAAAAGCAGACAGACAAAGCAGTACCAATATAAAGGCACAAGTTCGGTTTGAGGAAAAAATGAAAGAAGAAACGCAAATTTTGAAATTTTTTGGCTCTTTCTGTTTAGAAATTCTCTTAAAAACGTACTTAAAACAGTCTTTATTTTTTAGAAACCGATTTCCTAGGACTAGTCTTTCTAGAGACGTTTGTAGCAATTTTTTTGCGAACGTTTTCATTAACCTTCTAGAGCATCTTCTCAGAATCATCTTTGGAAAATTTTTCGAAACTTTCTAATAGGTTTCCTAGAAATTTTTTTGAAAGTCTTCTCTGTCTGTCTGATATACTCTTTCTTGCCGAAGAAGAATATTCTTGTTGCTAACTTTCTAAACTCAAAATCACCTTACGAGTTTTCCTCGAAATCATCTCACGAGTTTTCCTCGAAATCTATACCTAAGAAACATTTCAGTAATCTTTTTAGGAAATTTGTTGGACACGTTTTCGCGGGTTTCCATGGAAATGTTCTTAAATAAATTCTTAGGAAACTTATTACGTGCAAATTATACGCACTTATAAGAGTTCTGCAAATCTAGGAAATCAAGAAAATCTTCCTCGAAACGTACGTAGAAAAGGTCTGAAGAAATTGTTCTTTTTTAAACCTGGGAATGCAGCTCGGGTATATTGTTTTAGACCGCAATATTTGAAGGATCTTATACATTTGTCTGCCTGCGACTCTGGAATGGAGCATTATCTTCTTTTTTCTCCGGAAAAATCAATGAGAACTTGTGCCTTATCTTGTACGGAGCTTGTTTATGCTCTCTAGGAAAGAAAAGCGGTGGCATAAAATCAATTTCGGCGATTACTGCAAAAGAAGCTTAACTTTTATAGTTGTGACGAACCCACCTTTCACCAATTTAGGTTGATTACAAAACTTAGTTGTGAGGGGTCTATACAACCCCAAGAATGAAGGAAAACTGATTTTGAACATTGTCTTTAAAAACGCCTTCATCAACTCGCGTTAATCGGGTCATTATTAGTACCTACAGAGCAATTAGACGCAAACCTGAACGTCCATTCTCTCCAGCTCCAAATTGTTCGTTTACCACAGTTCTCGTAATCGTTCTTATGATTTTGCGACTGTCTGAAATTGCCTCAAGTTCTATACCGACACGTTTCATATTTTTTAAAGAGTCCCTCTTTATACAGGGTGTTACATATAAGTATGTAAAAACAATTGGGTGGTAGAGAGAATCAAAACAAGCACTATCGCAAATAAACCTAAGGTCCAACGTGTTTCGTTTGGGAGCCATCCTCAAAAAAGTGGTGAAATTTGCATTTCATTTTTAATTTTTATTCTCAGTAACCATAAGAGGTACAATGACAGGTGAAACGTCTTAGTTTTTGGGGCATGCCCTTTCCGATTTTGAGAAATTTTTTTTTAATAACGAGAGGGCACATCCCTAAGTAGGGGTGTGAAAAATCAAAATTTTCAACTAACTACATGTGAAATTAGGTGACCTTGTTTGAATAGAGGTTGTAAAAAACTGTTCGACAATTTTCTCCATTTTTGTTGTCCGACCAAGAATTGCGGTGGAATTTTTTTTTCGAATTTTAAATTTTGAGATTCGTGATTTTCATGTTCAAAAACCCTTAGATACTCGTCGAAATCAAAATGATTGTTCGCGCCCTCATTTATGGGTGCGCCCTTTCGCGGTAGAATTTTGAAAAAAAAATTGCAAAATCGTGAAGAGTGTACCCTAAAACCCATTCAAAGACGTGCTATCGGTATTTGTAACTGTTATAGTTGCTGAGAAAATAAGAAGAAATGCAAATTTCACCAAATAACAGACCAGCAGGTTGGGTGAAATTCAACACTTTATTTTCTGTTTATCGCAATCGATTTCAGCCAATTTAGGCCATCATCAGGCGTAGTTAAAAATATTTGTGAATGTATATATAGTGTAACATTTAATTGATTTTATAATTACCGTCATATGATAAGAAGATGGATAAAATCAGTTAAATGTTACATTATACATATATACATTCACAAATATTTTTAGCTACGCCTGATGATGGCCTAAATTGGCCGAAATCGATTGCGATAAACAGAAAATAAAGTGTTGAATTTCACGCAACCTGCTGGTCTTTTATTTCAAATAATGAAATTCAAATTAGAAGAGTGTGGCGCAGTTCAGTTGAAGCTGGACTGTGGTGCTAGGGTCCCTGGTTCGAATCCGAGTTCGGGCATGGATATTTGTAAATGTATAGTGGGTTGGGTTGGTAGAGCAGCCTTGGCTGAAACCCCGCCCACTCAAAAATAAAGGCAAAATAAATAAATAAATAAAATAAAAAATTTCACCACTTTTGAGGGTGGCTCCTAAACGAAACACGTTGGACCCTCGGTTTATTTGGAAAAAAAGTGCATGATTTGATCCTCTCTACCACCCATTTTTTACATACTTATATGTAACACTACACTCTGTATAATGCGGATGTTTGTTTAAAATTTTGTGTTTAACATCCTATCCTGTACAAGTGTACAGTGAACTTCTGCGTATTTCCTCAGATTTTTTCCACATTTTTTAGTAGAAGAAATATGTAGCTGGAGTTGCTCACAGTACATGATACGTAACAAAGATTTTTTTAAAATTATTTCTTAATTTATCGTGATAACAATGACTGTTTTTCGGATTTTGAGGTTTGTCAAAGTGCGTTTTTTATTTCCTAAAGTATTCTTCTCATTTTCTCACCTATTTCCCAAATTTCTTACACATTCCCTGTATGATTATGTATAATTATCGCATTCATATTGGTTGTCGAGAGGTTGCTCGCGGTACTTTTAAGGGTCAAAGATTTTTCGTTACCACCTAAAAATTGAAACTAGTTCTAATTTTTCTATATTCCTCTTGAAATGCTATCATGAACTACACTTAAACTCATTAATTATTCAATTCCTTCCAAATGTAATTTAAATTCTCTAAAGGCCTTGATCCCTCCTTTTTCACTTCTTATTCTAGAACTTATATTTCAATCTTTCTGAACTACCGTTAAAAATATAAAGTAATGGTTTGCTGTTGAAGACAAATTTACTAATAAATTCCTTTTGAATTCCTTAAGTGCTTCTTACACCCTCACTTTTGAATCTTCCGGAATTCCTCCCAATTTTATAATTCATTTAGGTATCTAGAATTTGCATCTCTTTTACTCTTAAATTACTCATCAAGAACTGTTAAATTCTATAATGCTTCCAGGTTTTTATTTGCACCTAATATATCAAAGTCCTTTTACATTCTTTGTGAATTGACCAATAGTCCCTTTTCAGTTCATTTTGAATTCATAAAATCTTCCATCTCTACCATCCGCTTGAATTCTTTTTGAACTCCATTTGGATTCTGATTAAGTTAATGCAAAAATTTCTCTTTCACTTTCAACTTCCAATGAGTTGCTATTTACATAAATTCCTATTGATCTTCACCAAAATTCTTCTTGAAATGCTGAATACTCTTGAATTCGGATGAAATTAGCTTAGAATTCTGCTTGAACTTCCGATTTCGTTTTAAAGTTAATTGAATTTCTATTAAAAACTTCCAAAAAAACAAATATCTAAGAACGAAATCAAGTGATGCTTAGGTAATGAGGCGCAAACTTCGTTGCACCGGTGCATAATGGACGATTGCAGAATCGTTTCATTAATTGCAAACCATCAACAAGCAGCATTATTGATCTTTTTATTATGATAGGCTTGTTATTTTGCGATTCCTCCAGAATGTTTTATTTCTATTTTAGGATGAATCGTTTAGATAAGCGTTGATAAATGGTCGTCAAACAACAGCCAGTCCAAAAACATTATACTAAACCAGATTGTTAGCGAGCATAAATAAAAGATCCAACAAAATCCAATTTATATTTGAGCTATACGAAAATGACCTTATATGGCGAGGATTATTACCGGGGGAAAAATAGCAAAAATACCTACTTTGGAGGCTACGACAAAATTATCCGTCAAATTAGTTCTGTACTTCCAACTTTTCTCTGTACGGTTTTCCTCGGTAAGTTTCTCGGTTGGCACGTTAAAAGGATGCCCAGGGGAACTATGACACAATCGAAAACGAAATAAACGTAGACACGAGAAAACTAAAAAAACACGCAATTTCTCGAGACCTATCCTTTCGTGTTTCTTACCACGTCACGAACGTTTTGCTTCTTTAAGTACACTTATAAATTATCAAGGATCGGGGTAATCCATAAACTCTGGAAGACATTTTTATGTACTTATTGCAATCAGTACAATGCTGCAGCTTGTACAGTGAACAGAAATTCGAATGAAAAATTATTTTTGTACACGGATAAAAAGCAAAAGGGTGAAATCAGAGAAACTGCACGAACGGGGCTTTTACCAATTATGTTCATTTACTTTGTTTGTGATTAAAATATTTGTAATTGCGGTTTTAATTTAGAACACACAATGAAATCCTCATTTTTAACAAAAGAGGGACTATTGAAAATTTCCTCTCTATCCTTGTGCTTTGTATCCGTCGGACGTAATAACATTTTTCTTTTTGCTGTCACGCCTAATAACATTGGGTACGGGCTCACTAATGAAAAATTACCTTTATTTTCTACAATGAAATTTATTTTCGTTGAAGTAAAATCTCACGTGATCGCTGCATTCTCTCATACGTTTTTATGGCTGCCCGAACTTGAGAGAATAAATTACAGTTTGACAACAGCGATTACCACCCTCTAAAAAGACCTCGATCTATACACAAATCGTCGATTGAATTTTAAATTATTTGCTGCGAATTCAAATGAAAACCTTTAGTCAGATTATGCGTATATTATATATCAATTACGTTAAAATAAGAGGTGCGTCTGTCTTTGAAAAAACTCGCAGATTATCATTTAACATACGAGGGGTAGTTTTAAACTATGCATTATGAAAACAAAAGACTAGAGCAACCACAAAATCTTATTTTTTAATAGTTCCCATGCTTTTGAATACAGGTATACTTACCCCCGTTTTCAATAACATTTTTAATCCAGTATAAAAATATTCATTTGGTTTTTCCAAAATGAGCCTCAACAGGTGCTATAAGTTCGTCATTGTTTCTTTGTGAATTTTTTGAGATTCGAGAAGAAAAAATAGTGGCTGGGTGCTAGATCTGGATTATAAGGCGGATGTTCAATTTCTACGAAGCCACAATCATCGAAATATAGAAGCTTTTGAAAGTGTGGACTTGTGCACTGGTGCAATGCCGTGGAGCAACAAGACACCTTGCGTCAGTTTTCCGCGTCTCTTTATTTTAAGGTAAAGCAGATTTGGAATATTGTTAGACCTTTCGAAGGTCTATGACCTAGTCGACCATGACGTATTGCTGGAAAAGCTGTTAAGGGATGGTGCTCATAATTGGATTGCGTCATTTTTGCAATCAGAAGGTTCTTGTACAAGGAGAAGGGAGGTAGAGGTAAGGAAATCAACTATATTATCATGGGAATCGCACAAGGAAGAGTAATTGGATCACTGCTATTCATTCTTTTGTTGAACGACATTGATTTAGTCTTACCGGACGGTAATTCGTTAATTACGCAGACGACTCCAACATTATAATATTAGCAGAGCAAATTGACAACATGAAGTTAAGTAGTAGTAAAGTGTTCGGTGACATAAGGCCCTATTTTAGTGCTAACAAACTCCTAACCTAAGACAAATCTGTTAACCGTTTATATACTTCAATGTCAACGCGTACAGAGTGGTTTAAATTCGTGGATCACCGTAACGGTGAGAGATATACGGTGTGGGTTAAATGGGGGCATAGTTGCCACTTTATTGAATAAAAAAATTCATTTGAAATTTTTCAAAAATCTTGACAATAAATATCCCGATAAAATGAAAATGAAGTAGAAATTTCGTTTTCATTTTCCCTGGCTTAAACGATCGTAAATGGTCGATGCCCTTTAGCCCCCTTCCCTTTTATGGGCATTTGTTTCGGAGAATCTGAATCTATATCATCAGATTGTAAGCTACAGGATACTACTTTCTTACTTCTTATGCGCGCCAGATTGGATTTTTACGAAATGAAGTAGAGGACAATAAAAAGAGAAATAGTGGCGTATCACACACACTGTACTTCTGTTTTTTGGTAGCCCATCAGTCCCCCAATTTATTAAAAAAAGTTTTTAAATAAATTCAAAAATTCAAAATTTATTTCTTTTTGTATTTGAACGTTCTAATCTTTAAAAACCGTTTTAATTCTTTATGAATTTTTTTGAAACACTTGAATCTTTTTTTAATATCATCCCTGATGTCTAGAGCTGAAAAGAGAATTTAGCATGCTGTCTATATACACATTTCCGATAGTTTAATAACAAAGAAATGATAGGCTCTAAAAATCGAAAAGTGCTACTTTTGCCCATAGGTCAAAAACAAAAGACTGTAGGACACAAAAATACATCAAAACTGCGAGATCAATTTTTTTGGAATGATTTAAAGAGTAATTTATATAGGACCTATAAATAACGACCAAAATTGGTCACCCCACACAGACAACAAAATTTATACACAAACGTGAAGTTGTCCAATTTTAATAATTCCGAATACTAAGTACCTTTCTTTATATTTGAGCATGCATCATATTAAGCAATTTTGCATTATGTGCTCATGTTTTGAAAAAAAGTGACAATTTAATTTTGTGTGGGGATATCAATGTAGACTATAATTCGAACAGTGTTAAAAAACTATTATTGTGTGATATATTTGATTCTTTTAATTTAAGTGTTTCTTTCTGTCCTTCTTGCAACTAGAACTTACACTAATTGTAACAATCGCACTAGTTCTTCGGCTATTGATTATATAGTGACAAATCTTACTACCTATAAGGTTAAAAATGTTAACCCGAACATTGCCGACCATTTAGCCCAAATAATCGAGTTCAATGTAAATACCTCGAGAGATAAGCAAAACAGAGCCGTCCAAACAACACTTTTCTCAAAAGAAATTAAATATTATAAAAAACCACTTAATAGAAGAAACTTGGAATAAACTGTATAGTCACTCCAATGCAGATGAAGCATTGGAGTCATTTATACATATTTTACAGACGAATATTAACAAATTCTGCTTCTTTGTTTCAACAAATAAAGCCCACAAACAGAATAAAAATCCATGGTTTTGTGAAACATTAAAACTTGAGAGAGATAAACTAAATAATCTGTATTGGGTGGCTAAACAGTTAAATGACCCTAACTGCTATGCTGTTTACAAAAAGCGCAAAAAAGAATTCAACCACAATATTAGTTGGTATAAAAAACGCTATTTTTCGAAACAAATAGAGTCAGCTAACAATACGACCAAAAAAGTTTGGAGTATTGTAAACTCTCAATTAAATTGTAATAAGAAAAACACCACTAATGAAATCTGTCTTGACATTAAAGGAGAGGAAATCAGTCACCCGAAAACGGTTGCTGATTTCATTGGAAAGTTTTTTGCAAACGTTGCCAAAAATTAAACTTAACCAACATTTTCAAAAGCCATCCGTAAAGTGCACGACAGGTATCCATGTCCAAAATTCTATAGTCTTCGATCCTATCTCGCCGGAGGAAATAGTACATTACATTAACAATCTTAAAATGTCGAATTCGATGGGCTCTGATAAGATCTCGACTAAAATTCTGAAGCATATTGCAACCACAGTAGCACATCCGTTAAGCTTCATTTTTAATTTGGCAATAAATACTGGTTGTTTTCCAAATGCCCTCAAGTTGGCTATCGTCATTCCCTTATTTAAAAAAGGAGATAAAGTAAACGTTGAAAATTATAGGCCAATTAGCCTCTTAAGTACCCTCTCAAAATTATTAGAAAAAATAATTGTGTTTAGAATTCGAAATTTTTTGTCGAAATATAAATTACTCACTGACTGCCAATTTGGTTTTCGCCGTCATTTTTCAACTGAAGATGCAACTACGCATTTTATGCAAGCCGTTTACAATGAAATGAACGCCGGTAACCTTGTTGTGGGATTGTTTCTTGATCTACAGAGAGCGTTTGATACTGTCAGCCCCAGTTTTCTAAAAGACAAATTATCAGCTTTGGGCATTCGCGGAGTTACCTTAAATGTAATCTGCAACTACTTGGAACACAGGAGATTAGTTGTTAGGGTTAGAGATCAGTTATCTGAAGAGTACCCTGTTCAGCTGGGTGTTCCCCAGGGACCTGTGATGGGGCCCTTATTATTCATTATTTTTATGAATGATATGCCAAACTTTATAACAACAAATAATATTACAATCTTTGCTGATGACACTTCAATGGTTGTGGCGGCACCTTCTACTGGGGAACTCTTAGCTCGTGTGGAATATGTAACGTGTGCTTTTAAGTCTTGGTGTACAGACAATGGTATGATTCTTAATATTGCTAAGACAAAATGTTTGTATTTTAGTAAAAAGAAACTGCCGGATTCAATATTGAGTTCAGGGCTGGCTAAATCGAAATTATATTTGGAAACTAATGTAAAGTTCCTAGGAGTTAGTGTCGATGGCTCTTTTTCGTGGCAACAGCATATTGACCATGTTACTTCGAAACTTAACAGTTGCTACTTTGCAATTTATAAAATAAAAAATATGGTTGATATGGCGTGCCTAGTGAATGTCTATTATGCTCTAGCGTACTCGCACTTAACATATAATATCATGTTATGGGGACAAGCTGCCTCCATTAATAGGGTATTTATTGCTCAGAAGAGAATCTTGCGATTGATATTCAACCTAAATAAAAGGGAATCTTGTAGAACGATTTTTGAAAAGCATAAAATTATGACGATATACTCAATTTATATCTACAACTGTCTAAAGTATGCAAAGCGTAATATAACAAAATTTAGCGATAACTCACATCATAATTACAATACAAGATTTAATGATTTGCTACGGACGGACAGATTTGCACAAATCGACTTTTTATGAGAAGTCAACGTTTTATGCTTGCAAAAAGTTGTACAATGCATTGCCCTCTAAAATTAAAAGTATCGATAATTTCAACTCGTTCAAAAATATAGTTAAGAAATATTTACATAGGCAAGCCCTCTATTCACTAAATGAATTCTATGAATTGCAAACGACGTAGGTAAAATTCTGTTAAGGAAACTGAGCCGTGTGTACTATGTCCTTTGTGTATTCTTGTACTTGACTTGCATTATCATATACCATATATGTCAAGAATAAATCACTTTAGGACGAGCAAAGTGTTGGATGTAGTTTATATCAGCACCGCTTATTAGAGCTGTGCGATAACAGAAATTTGCTATCGATTATTATCGATAATGAAAAACTATTGATACTTTTATCGATAATTATCGATATACCGATAATTTTTCGCAGCCCTACCGTTGATTTATTATTCCAAAATTTGAGGTTGATAACGATTATTATTTTCAAGTTTAAAATCATTGAAATTTTCATGTTGCAGGCCGTAAGTTTAATTGAAGCTCCCAAACAAAATTTGGCGGCCTAGACATTTAAACGTGAATGTTGAAATTCTAAATCTAATATATAAAAATCTCGTAACACGGCGTCTGTGGTCGCACTCTTCCGAAACGGCTGCACCGATTTTTATGAAATTGTTTTGTATATTTGGTAGGTATCAGAATAGGTCGTAAAGTTCACACCGCTAGATGATTATGTAGTTAGCAAAGTGTGCGAGGTGAGGCGGCGCAGCCGCCGAAACCGAACTTATGTCCCATATAAAAGAGATTTCCCAAAGGCGGCACAAAGTTCGCGGGGTCTGCTAGTACTTTTATAGGATGCTATGAGCTTTATTCCCGGTGGTTTTGTTTGAAATAAGGGTGCGAATTTTCGTAGTGATTCCACGATTTTGAAATTCAAGTATTGAGCACGATACCCCTTCTGTATTCATCCAAAATGTGTACAGAAAGGAAAACGAGGTGGTGAAAAATGTTTCCATATGTGGTAACAATGTTTTTTGACAGACAATACACCATGATAGGGTGTTTTCGATCTTTCCTGGGAAAATTATTTTAAAAAATCGATCTTTTATGGAGTAAACCAAAACCGAATCTGAGAACGAGATATAGAAATACACACAATTATTAAAAAAAAAATAGGATTCTCGATTTCGTATTTTGGAAAAATATCCTCCTCCTAACTTATTAATTTCGAGTCATTGTTAACATTTTGTTTTGTAGCAAATGCCGGAGATGAACAAGGTGAGATCAAGTTTCAATTTTTTCTTTATTTGAGCTAGCTGGACAATGTTTTGTGAGTGGTCTATTTACACAAAGCAATGCGATTTCATTCATAATATTTACCAGCATATAACCATTAACCACACCCTTTCAGATTTTATAATTTTTCCAGTACTCAGATCAGCGCGCCCAAGGGTGATCTTAACGAATTTTCGTAAGCAAACCCAATTTCCACACGTCTTTATTGGAAAACGAAAAAATAAACAAAATTCTACCACCCCATTTTTATAGTTACGTGCTACAACACCCCATATACAGTTGATTTTAGTGAATAGGTAGGAGGAAATGATCTAGACGTAGGTAGCATTTTCGCGCGAGCATTTAAAGTAGTAGTTTTCCTCGAAAATTGGTAAAATTTATTCTACTTATCCCTCCGGCAAAATTATTATCGAATTTACTACAATTTCGATTACAAGCGCCGCGAAAAAGGTGCACCTTTTGTCAAACCCTCGTCAAAGATTACTTAGCAGTTTCCCATTTACAGAAATTAGAAATAACAGCACAAAACCGTATATTGGTCACACATGGGACAATAAGAAGACTGCCAAAAATAACTGACGTCAAACACTCCCCTTCTATTTCAGTTTGCGGACACTTCGAGAACAAAAAGGAATAAAGGCGACAAAGACATGAAAGCTGCCGTCAAGCAAATTAAAGCTTTATAAAAGGCAAATTAATAATATACCTCTCAGCGACTGAATTTTCTGTAACGTTTTTCTTATTTTATATATAAAAGAGTACATTCATAACGTTTTTTTCGTGGATTATAATTATTAATACTCGGTTCAGGGAGTTTTTTTCTAAATCTAACCAAATTCTGACGTACTGTGATGAAGTAATTAAACACGCCCTAATGTAAATTCCCTACGCCCACGTAATTATGAAACTACCCTATGATTGAAGGTGCAGTATCATAGTTTAATTACCGTAACACAACAATCACATTAGTGATAATAATACCAAGACCTTAAATTTATTTACGGAGCCCTCTAATTGCGAATTACGAAATAAACCAATTCGTTACCGTTAATAGATACATTAATATTTTCCTTTCCAGGTGAATTTAGTTTTCGAGGAATATTAAATTTCGTACCGCATCAGCAGCAGCAACGAGCGAGGGTTGATATTAGTTCGCCGGCAAGAAATATTTAGGGCCTCTGGAGGCACTTTACAATTTCATGACCCGATGACATTAAAACCAATCCCATCGCCTTTGGACCTTTAATTAGGTTACACAATCTAAACATTCTACGCGCTCCCGCATTATTAATGGTGCAGTTTTAAACGTTTCAAATTAAATCAATTATTGACTTTCCATTACGGTCGATTGCATCAACAAGCGCAAATAGACAAAGTAAAAGGCCAAAACTCTCGACCGCAAAACTGTTTACACTTGAAAACAAACAGTACACAAAATGTATAGATATATTCAGGGTCCAAATCGTCTTATTCTATCTGTCTGTCTGGCGGCTGAAGACTAACTTTCTTATTTGTGTAGGGTTTTTTCGGAGCGTTTATACTTCGGTACAGAATTGTTAATTTCGGATAAGACAATAGTCGGAAAACATGACAGTTTTCTGAAAATTTTTTGAGTAGGGACATATAATATAAATAAAACTGTTTAAAACATAAAATAGATTTAGCGTAGGCACACACGTAAAATATAAAAAATTACATCAAATGCTGTCTGTTGCAGTATAGTGCATAAAATACGAGCGGTGTTTCCCTGCTGAACAGCTAAGCTTAAAAATTCACAGTAACGTTTCTCTTGAGTTTATTCGAACAAATTTTATAAATTTCTGAAGCAATTTTTTTTCAGATGGACCCCATCAAGGGCGAAGTGTTTCAATACTGAAAGGGTAGAAAATGAAACGGTCTAGTAGATTACTATATTTTAGCATCTTTTTAGCTTCCTAGCATGTGGTAGGTAGCTATTGCGATAGCCGTTTTTTGAACATTTCAAAATTTCATCAAATGTCGACGTTTTAGACCATTTTAAGCAACTTTTAAAGAATAAAATTTTTTTTCGTCTGTATGTACGTACGTACGTACGTTTGTTGGCAATTTTCTGAGAAAACGGCTCGACGGATTTTGTTGAAATTTTGTATATATGTTTTAGGCATACCGAACAGAAAAATAACGGGCCGGATTTTTGAAAAAAAAATTTGGAGCGCCGTAACGGCATCGAACTTTTTTTTTCAAATAGCAACCTAAAATTTTTATTCTATTATTTGGAAGACCTTATTTTCCTGTGTACAACCTACAAAAAATTGGGCCGGGTTATATTATCAAAAAACGGAGAAAAAAATTGTCAAAGTCAAAAAATTGTGTTGCATATGTGCAAAACGCAACGATCTTGTTTCTGAAGCAATTTAAACGAAATTTCTATGGTAAGTCCCTTTAATAAAAGCAAACAAAATTCATGCGCAAAAATCGTGTTGCGCATGCGCAGAAATCGAGGCAGAAATGCAACTTTCTTATTTATGGAACAATTTTAACGAAATTTAGATGGTAGGTCCTTTTAATAAAAGCTAACAAAATGCATGCGCAAAAAATAGTGTTGCGCATGTGCAACATCCAACTTTCTTATTTATGGACCAATTTTAACGAAATTTGGATGGTAGGTCCCTCTAATAAAAGCAAACAAAATTTTTTTTCAAATAGTAACCTGAAATTTTTATTGAGTTATTTGGAAGATCTTATCTTCCTGTGTACAACCTACAAAAATTGTATCGGGTTTTATTACCAAAAAATGTTTCAAAACCCACTCGTGGGTATTGCCGCGTAACACATTGTAAATGATGAGTAATGGGCAAATATAGACCATAGCAGCTATCAATTAGCGAAAATCTGAAGTCTCTTGGTGACCCAGGGGCCGAGATCTCGATGGAACAGACGGACGGACATAGACAAACATACGAAAACACAAGCACATAAGCGTTACCTCAACATCGTTGTGATACATTAAAAAGTTGGCATTGCGCAGTTTGCGCGCATATGCACACCTGATTTTTACGATTTGCGATATGTTGCCATTACTAGAAGCATCTGTGGTTAAAATTTCAAAGAAATATCTCTACAAATAAGAAAGTTGGCAAATATGGAGTTCAGTAAAACTGTGGGAAATGGGTAAGTGCGTACATATGTTGGCAATTTTTGGTTTCAGCTAGGAAGCTATTCTGTCAAGAATATGACACCTGGTTTTTCTTCTAATTCTGCGGTGGATCTATAGCAGCTGACGTCAATGAAATAATGTTGCTTAACGAAGTGTGTCGGTTAAACCGACGTCCAGCCATTTTTTCGCAGGATAAACCTATACTTTAGTCCTACAATGCCAATAGTGAGGTCAATTGCAATTCGAAAAGTGTCGTTGTCTAAAAGTGTTCCTAAATTGAGTACGGGTTGTGCATACAAAAATGCTCCAGATTCCGCAGAACTTACTAACAAAAAACGTTTGTAGAGGATTTTTTTTGAGATCGCGTTATCAAATCTTCATGACGTTGTTTTACTAAAGGATAGTCCCAACTTTTTTTAGTTTACATTCAAGGAAGATAAGTGTAACAATTGTTGCCTTTTATTTCCTTAAATTTAGGCCTTTTTCCAAGTATGGTTCCATATTGAAAGGTGTTTTCTAGTTAGTTCGTCAAGAAGATCGACCACAGAATGCATCGATGCCAAAAAGACAAGAACAGCTAGTTTTTCAGCAGACCGAATTCCCAAACCTGTAAATTATGATTGGCAGCATTGCAATTTCCCAAATTTCATTTTTACATTAGTGAACGTTTCAACAGAAATCTATAATTGGTGATCGAATACTCGCAGTAAATCTATCTGGTGAAAGGATGGGTATGTTCATAATAGATAAAGAAATTTTGGAATGCTGTAACAATGACGAAGTAGATATAAGGCTTGCTGAGAAGGGAGAATAACGTTTAAACGAGAAGTCATTAGAGCAAGTTCATCTGTGCGGCTTCATACCGAGAACTGACGGATTATCCTTTTGTCATACATTTTATATCTACTGAAAAACCTTTTAATTTTTCTTCGATTCTGCTATAATCTAAAGAAGAACGTCAGAAAATAAATGCTTCGCATCTTCCCCAATTTAACTCCGAACCTTACTTGATATTTGCATCAATAATAGTTTATAAATCTTGAAAAACCGTGTCTGGGGTTCCATCCAAGGTAGCATCGTCCAATATATATATTATTATTATTATTATATATTGTTGTAAGAAAAAATGATAATATTGAGGAATAATTTCCTTTCCATTTTTAGTCTGTTGATACAATTAAAAGCATTACGAAAATGTAGCTTCAGAAAAATATGGCACTCCTCGGTGTCGTTCTTGTTTAAAAAGCAACGTGCGTTGATGGTCTAATTACGCAGAATGACTATCGAAGTTTAGTCAAAGTACCATTGATAAAACGGACGATTTTTCAACACGCTTCATTTTAGATGGAAAAAACACGAATTTTGCCTATAGGAAATTGGAGCAGAGACCCATTTTAATGTAAGCAACAGCAATAGCTGTAAAAGAGCAGAATATTTGCTCAATTAAACAGGATGGAATATATATTTTTACTGACGAGACATGGTGCGGCGAAAACCATTCCAAAAAATTTGGATGGGTAGTATTCGTAACCCTCGAAAACCCTGCCATTTTGACCAATATAGAGGAACAATTCAAGAAATAACCGGGTACAGAGGAGGGATCGGACGCCCGTCTGGATCTGGACATTGGGAAGAAAGAATTAATATGACGAAATGAATAAGCAGCATTATGAGAATAGCTAAGATAAAACAGTAATCGTGCGTCACACAATACTAGAACGTGAATTTAGAAATCCAAAGACCTCCTGGAGAAAGCCTATGTAATTAAGTAAATAAAGACTGTTAAAATGTGAATTTAACAAGAATCACATTTATTTAACACAAGTATTTGAAGCCGTAGGCTTTCATGATATACAGTGATATTTACTAAAAAATAGACGTAGGGATTTACCTGTATTGTTTTTCCCTATATCTACTTTTAAATGACAAAATCTCTTCATGAAAGATGCCTAATTTGATGCAACCAAAATAACTTAAAACGAATAAAGATCTGGCTGTCATATTATAATTAATTTTACTATTGTTACTTTAGCTTGCGTATTTTTATATCGTTCGTGTGCGATGTATTCAACTGGAGAAAAATTTGATACTATCAATTGGTATAGTGCCGGTAATAGTTTAAGAAGCGTAAAAGATTTATTGTCTGTGAAGTCAAAGCGACAATATTCAAATTAATTAATATGATAGTCAGATATTTGTTTTAAGAAGTTATTTTGGATGCATAAAATTTGGCACCCTTCAAAAGAGATTTTGTCATTGAAAAGTAGACCTAGGAAAAAACAATACAAAAAACAAATTTAATATCGCGATGGAAATCCTCTAGTCAGTGTAATATACCTACTTAGAAGAATCTATTAAAAATAAGGAGAAATTCGCGCGAAAAGTTTTGAACGATGGAATTGCTATCGTGGAGACATCACAAATTTCAGGTCCTAGTAAAAGTTCAGTTTCAAGTAATTTTAAAGTAGATAGTAATATTCCAGTGTCAATTCTTTCTCAAAATTCAATTACAAATTTAATTGAAAAAACCAAATTCCTATCGTTTTTAATAATTATTGTCCAAATTGTTCATTCAGCATGAAATAGGTAAAATGTTTGCCCTCTATTACTCGTAGTGTATTACATAACATTCAGTTCATATTTCTGTGTTGTTATGAAGTATGATATTTAACGTAAGCATTGGAGTACGTATTAGATCTAACAGATCTAGTGTGGTAAGTATCACTTACAACCCTCCTCTCATATCTTGTATTATTTTAAAAACGCCCGATCGTGCGAAAAGTAAATAACGTCCTACCTTGTCAGAATCCGTTGTATTTCCTGAACCGAACGATGTCAACGAATTTCTATCCAGGTTCTCCACGCTTTCGTCTAACGAGTTGCATTCTTCCATGTCCCTGTAAGAAAAATAAACATGATAATTTTGTGCATTTAAAAACTATATCAAAGTGTATTATTGATTCTATGGTGCATTTTGCATTGCATTTCTCATAGACATCGAAAGGAAAGGTGAGAGAGTCGAATGACCACTACCTACACTTTTATAAGTAACTTAAAATAAAAAATAGAGGAATACACGCACTTATTTACAAATTTTCGAACCATTTATTGTTCAGAAAAGAATTTAAAGAGGTATGATAAAATTAGTCTGCAATTAAAATTCCTGACGAGGCATTATTAAACCATCAAAATGTTAGCAACATTGAAAGAAAAAAGTCCAACTTATACATGGCTACATTAAAACCGATATAGCACGAGATTGTAATTAGGCACATTCGAAACACCAAATGAATTTTAAGTTGCTAACGAATTGGTGCTTATAAATTAATCCAATTGTCTATTTAAACTTCAACCTCCTAAATTTAATCGTATCAATAACTCTAATAATTCTGCAAGGAACAATCTAAATAAAAAATAGAATCAACATTCAAATAATTAATCACCGAAAGATTTTTAATTTTCACCGTCAATACCGCCTACACCCCTAATGTCTACGCACACACAAAACAAACTCAAAATTTTACCAATCACGAAGTTCGAATAAATTAAACTTTAACACCGTCAAGAACTTTGCTCATTCCAATAATCAAACTTTTTAGAAATAGTAATTTAAACAAAATTCGGAGTTGAAATAAGTCTCCCATTCTTGTACCTTAAAACAAAATTGATTGTACTGGTTTTCTAACATACAATTTCAAACCAGTGCACAGAGTTGAAGCTTTATAAAAATAATCAAAATAATTAAACGAAATTTATTGTACTCACGTAATATAGAATTACGATACGATTACGATACGTGTCGCTTTTCTTATTTTTTAAGCATAAAAACAAAGATAAATGTGCCGTTTCTGTTACGTTTAGAAGTTATCACAAAGCAAAAGTTGCCCGTTTTGATTGCCGAATTATTAGATTTGTAAATTATTTTTGATTAGTACAAATAATTTATCTTTTGAGAAGGTGGCTGTATCAGAAGACTATGAGAGCAGATATTTGAATGTCACTTTCTGCGACACTTAATACAATTAACTATTTACAAAAATACCATGAGTGTATATATATAGGGAAACCAATTTAGTATGGGGGGAGAAGGTATTGCACATTAATTTATCTTCTTTCCTAATACAAATAATTATTTCTTGAAGGGATGTCAGTATCGGAAGAACATGAGAGTAAGGATTAGAAAATCATTTCTGTGCTCCTAATACAATTATTTTGAAAAAAATCAGGGGCGAGGTAGACTAAAACATCTATTTGGAAACCAATTTCGGAAAAAATAGAGGAAAGTTAAATTATCTTTGTGTGGTTCTAAGTAATATCCCGATAATCTCCACCGAAATGGCACCGATGTGTCGCTAAGGATGCTACGCTGATGATCGGTTTCTTCGCAAAAATTTGTAGCTTAGAAAATTGCTTACAAAGAAGGGTGTAAGGTACTGTATCCACCCTTTAACGGTATCTGTGTGTCGGATATTTGTAATACATGCGACTTAAAATATAGGGAAATGTATTTTCGTGAAAGTTTGAAAGTTCATAATAATAAAAACTAATGCATTCCGCTGTTTCCTCTGGCTCTTATAATATTATTTTGAAAAAGGACCGCAAATCATATCCGAACAAAATTGGAATGCAACTTAATCTTAAAGCATTGTTAGCAATATATCTGTTCAAAGATCAGGAGCCTGGCGTATCCTACGTAATCAAAATGACCGAGAAAATGTGGCTAAATACGCACAGCATATATCTCATACATCCCTAATCTCCAGGCGGACACAGCCGTAGAGACGAACAGACGGACGGAGAAACAGGCGGACAAAGTAGCCACAACAGCGCATCCTTTATTTATGTTGAAATGCGCTAAAAATGGCTTCATAAAGGCTCTTCGCCACCCAAGGAGGTGATGGCGCAATTTTCTGGGGCGCAAGTTATGGACACCGTTCTTTGGGACGCGCGCTCCTGAATTGAGTACCCATAGGGCAAAGGGATCTATAATACCGGGAGATGTCTACAAAAACACAAATAAGAACTGGAAAGTGGCTATATGCTGATATTGTTCAAGAAGTAATTAACAAATACGGTTTTAAGAAATTAGAGCATCCATCCGCTCTCTCCTCTGCGGCTGTTATCTCTTCACAAAACTCAAAAAACTATCTATTCAAGTAAATGTCAGTGCTGTATGGTGTAAGAGACTTCAAAATTAGGAAAGTTAATCGAAAAACTCATTGAACTATCCAGATAAATATGAAACCTGACTAATATAATTTTTAGCAAAAGTAATGAAAGGTAATCTAAAACTAACGGATACACTGTAAATTGTAAGTTATAATTCCTTTTTGAAATGTGAATTAATTCCACTTTTACGCGGCGTAAAGCCCCATTCAGATAGGTGGTAGTGCGGTGCCGTTGTCATGGTGTGCGGTGCGGGTGTGGGTCGGTGCTGTCATTTTGGCATCTGCATTCACAATCACCGTAAAATCGGTGCGCGTGCGGATTATTTTATTCTACAAAATTATGAACAACAAACAACAATAGCAACAGCAAATCGTCAAAATCCATCAATCAAACAATTAAATTAAATGCACAACCCGCGCAAACACTATGAAGAGCTTATGTAATTAGCTGTGACAGATTGCCATTACAAACATGATGCGTTCCTATTGGTGCTTGCTACCGTAGTGTGCGGTGCAGTGCAGAAAGTTTGAAGTTTACATACTTTCGGCACGCGGCTGCAATTCGTCTGCACTGCACATGTCATTGTGAATTGTCATATGGGTATGCGTATTTCAAACTTTTATAAAAAGGCACCGCACCGCAACAGCACTGCACTACCACCTATGTGAATGGGGCTTTATGCTGTAATTCGTTACGCCCTAATTAATAATGTTTATATTGGACAAAAAATTTACTCGTTATGATCAAACAGGGAAAAACAGATGTTATAATGAATCTGAAGCAGCAAAAATAATTAAAATGCCTCATTTTGTCTACTGCCTTAAAATTGTGCACAATGTTTTCATGGCTCCTAGCCTGTCGGAGTTCCCAACAATTATTTCCCTATAATAACTTCAGGAATTAGGGATATATCACAGCAACAATTAATCATCATAGCCAACACAGGATAATCAAATCCACGGTACAGCCATCCCTCAATAATAGCATTAATTCAAAGCGAACCCATAATTCTCACAATAAGGTGAATAATACAAAGCAAAGCAAGCGATTAGTGAATATCATTTGGAAATAAATAGACAGAGATTTTTAAGGGTCTCTTTAAGGTTTAATTTATGAGGACACCATAAATTTATATATTTATTGTGTTTTAAGTGCAGTAAATACCTGCCACAATCGTGGTACGGGCGGTGTTAGTGGTGAAGTAATTCACAAAAAAGACAGGTTGGAATTAAGAAAATCAGATATCACACTTTACGTTTCCACTGCCATTAACATCATTTCTGTTTATAACATCCCATCATATATTCATAAAATGTGAGTGTTACAGTGATTGTGGCCAGAAAGATAATGAATGTCTTGAGAAAACGACCGACGATTAGGATACAAAGTTTGGTACTAAACTTTTACAAGGTGGTATGTATTTGCACTATTAATGCCAAAAATATATACAGCTTCTTAACTTCAGATTAACACAAACTAACATATCGCTAAATGTGACATGGAAATTTGGTCGTAAATTCTCTCGTAATTTGGTGCTCAACTTTAAATTAAAGCGAATGGATTTGAAACAATAAAAATATAATCGGGGATAAGTAACATACCATAAATAGCTTAGCACTACCTTGCTATCCCAATAAATAAAACCAGCAAAGGGTAAACAGTGCGTGTATACCCTTCAATAAAAATATGAAACAGAGATAAGTAGTAGGTACCTACTAACTTGCCATAATTTAGCATAAGTTTGATGCTAATTTATTCTCCTAAAAGCACATTCTTGTTTATATCAACAATTTTTGGGTTGAAAAATATTAGAATCCACACCAAAATATTAGTGCATGATTTGGCAGTAATGTTCCAATTGGTTACTCTAAACTAAATGAAATATAAATACGCGTAGTTTATTGGGATTGAAAAGGGGTGAGAGTTGAAAAGAAACGGAGACATATACTTAAAATTATAATTCAAGTTCCATCTCAGAAATTTTGGAAAAAATCAAGTGACAGGTCTTTCTTATTTAGTCCAGGCAAATTAGCGCAATTTTGGAGAAATAAAAACATTAATCTGAATTTTGGTATACACATTTATTGGGACTTTCTATTGAACATACTAAAAGTCCCTGTCAAAATCTGTTGCGCTCGTGACGCCATCTTGGAAAAACGGTACACTTTTTCAGTTTTTTGCCCATGTCTCGGCAACTATTACTGATACGAAGAAATAGTTTACATGAAAAATATAGTTTCCTAAATTCCCTATAAAAAAGAGTATTTACATTTTTTTTGTATCTCCAATACTTTAGCTGTAATCTCACGTTGAATGCGTCAGAACGCGTTTAGACCCCGTATCGTAGTTATAGGAAGGAGACCGTCTTTTTTATGACTACACCGAAAGCTGTAAAAGCACCAAAAAATGAACAGAATCGTCTTGCGATAAAGCATTCTAGCAATGACATAATGTTTCATGATAAGATCTGAGACAATTTTTTTTTCGGGGCTCAAAAAAAGGCAGTGTATTTTTTTTACCAAAAATCGACTACACCAAAATTTCTCGCGAAAACACTTTTTCTTATTAATTTTGGGGCGTAGAATCCAGAACAATTCGTACTTTTTCGATTAGACCTCTCAATCAAAAGTTATAGACTAGAAACCAATTTCGAAAAAAAATTCAAAGGCCTGTAACTTTTGAACTAGTAGCCCAATCTTGGAACTGTTTGAAATTATGGATTTTACAGGCCACATTCTATAAGAAAATTTTTTTTCCGGGTCGATCTGAGACAATTTTTTTTTCGGGGCTCAAAAAAAGGCAGTGTATAACCTTCCTTTTTTACCAAAAATCGACTGCACCAAAATTTCTCGGGAAAACACTTTTTCTTATTAATTTTGGTGCGTAGAATCGAAAACAATTCGTACTTTTTCGATCAGACTTCTCAATCAAAAGTTATAGACTAGAAACCAATTTCGAAAGAAAATTCAAAGGGCTGTGACTGTTGAACTAGTAGCCCCATCTTCGAACTGTTTGAAATTATGGATTCTACAGGGTACATTCTATAAGAAAATTTTTTCTCCCGGTCGATCTGAGACAATTTTTTTTTCGGGGCTCAAAAAAGGCAGTGTATAACCTTCCTTTTTTTTACCAAAAATTGACTACACCAAAATTTCTCGGGAAAACACTTTTTCTTATTAATTTTGGGGAGTAGAATCCAAAACAATTCGTACTTTTTCGATTAGACTTCTCAATCAAAAGTTATAGACTAGAAACCAATTTCGAAAGAAAATTCAAAGGGCTGTAACTTTTGAACTAGTGGCCCAATCTTCGAACTGTTTGAAATTATGGGTTCTACAGGGCACATTCTATAAGAAAATGTTTTTCCGGGTCGATCTGGGACAATTTTTTTTTCGGGGCTCAAAAAAAGGCAGTGTATAACCTTCCTTTTTTACCAAAAATCGACTACACCAAAATTTCTCGGGAAACACTTTTTCTTATTAATTTTGGTGCGTAGAATCCAAAACAATTCGTACTTTTTCGATCAGACTTCTCAATCAAAAAGTTATAGACTAGAAACCGATTTCGAAAGAAAATTCAAAGGGCTGTAACTTTTGAACTAGTAGCCCAATCTTGGAACTGTTTGAAATTATGGATTCTACAGGCCCCATTCTATAAGAAAATTTTTTTCCGGGTCGATCTGAGACAATTTTTTCTTCGGGCCTCAAAAAAAGGCAGTGTACAACCTTCCTTTTTTACTAAAAATCGACTGCACCAAAATTTCTCGGGAAAACACTTTTTCTTATTAATTTTGGTGCGTAGAATCCAAAACAATTCGTACTTTTTCGATCAGACTTCTCAATCCAAAGTTATAGACTAGAAACCAATTTCGAAAGAAAATTCAAAGGGCTGTAACTTTTGAACTAGTAGCCCAATCTTGGAACTGTTTGAAATTATGGATTCTACAGGCCACATTCTATAAGAAAACGTTTTTTCCCGGTCCACCTGAGACAATTTTTTTTTCGGGCCTCCAAAAAAGGCAGTGTACAACCTTCCTTTTTTACTAAAAATCGACTTCACCAAAATTTCTCTGGAAAACACTTTTTCTCATTAATTTTGGTGCGTAGAATCCAAAACGATTCGTACTTTTTCGATTAGACTTCTCAATCAAAAGTTATAGACTAGAAACTGATTTCGAAAGAAAATTCAAAGGGTTGTAACTTTTGATCCAGTAGCCCAATCCTGGAACTGTTTGAAATTATGGATTCTACAGGCCACATTCTATAAGAAAACGTAACCTTCCTTTTTTACCAAAAATCGACTTCACCAAAATTTCTCGGGAAAACACTTTTTCTTATTAATTTTGGTTTGTAGAATCCAAAACGATTCGTACTTTTTCGATTAGACTTCTCAATCAAAAGTTATAGACTAGAAACTGATTTCGAAAGAAAATTCAAAGGGTTGTAACTTTTGATCCAGTAGCCCAATCCTGGAACTGTTTGAAATTATGGATTCTACAGGCCACATTCTATAAGAAAACGTTTTTTCCCGGTCGACCTGAGACAATTTTTTTTTCGGGCCTCCAAAAAAGGCAGTGTACAACCTTCCTTTTTTTACCAAAAATCGACTTCACCAAAATTTCTCGGGAATACACTTTTTCTTATTAATTTTGGTGTGTAGAATCCAAAACGATTCGTACTTTTTCGATTAGACTTCTCAATCAAAAGTTACCTATAGACTAGAAACAAATTTCGAAAGAAAATTCAAAGGGCTGTATGGATTCTACAGGCCACATTCTATAAGAAAATGTTTTTGCCCGGTCGATCTGAGACAATTTTTTTTTGGGGTCTCAAAAAAAGGCAGTGTACAACCTTTGTTTTTTACCAAAAATCGACTACACCAAAATTTCTCGGGAAAACACTTTTTCTTATTAGTTTTGATGCGTAGAATCCAAAACGATTCGTACTTTTTCGATTAGACGTCTCAAGCCAAAGTTATAGACTAGAAATTAATTTCGAAAGAAAATTCAAAGGGATAATTTAGTATGTTATCCCAGTATGAGTGTGACCATTTTCTTAGAAAGTCCATGGGGAGTCTCCAAATCAATTGATTTTTTTCCTTAAGGAACAAGGAAATGTTGTCCTTTTTTTAATTTTAAAAATTTTGAACGGTTTCGTTAATGTTAATCAGAAACAATTCCGTATAGATAATCCTTTAGCACCTGAAATGGGGAAAAGTCTATTCTCTCCAAGAAAACCATACTTTTTCTTATTAGACGATGCCAGTTAAAACTGTATTAGAGAAATTATCACAGCTCTGACAGCTCTTGAACTCCATTTCTGTTTATTACTGGCAAAAGTAAAAACCCTCCATAGTTTTACAATTCCATGAGTCCACCCCTTTACACTACAAGTACAACAGGTAAACATTTTGTAATAGTCCACCCTGTAGTACGAGTAATTACTATTACCTAATTTTAAGTTTCATGTCCACGTATTCAATCGTGAAAACGAATTGAAGGACAACACGAAAATTCTACTATTGTAGGGGTTAGTAAATGTAGTAAACACTTATCCATTATACGGTTTTATAAGTTTGTAATGGATATGCGATATTTTGAGTAGGTAGTTACCTATAATGTATGGCCAAGCAAGAGCCGAGTAAATTATTATTAAACTAAATATGTACAAGCAAGTAGGTAAAAACCTAAAAACTAATGTATTATACAATATAGCCACAAGAATGTCACTAAAAATTTCTTAAGTCGCTGCGACTGGATGCAATTTCTGGGGATTTTTGCAAGGATATCTAGGAGCCAGCAAACTAATCTTTGACTCGAATAATAGTATTTTATCGACCTTCTTAATTAATTGGATGGTGACTATGAATACAATCGTAATCGTTCTTAAAAAAAAAGAACAATGAAAAAGCGATTAGCGCAACGTTGTCCTTTGACACAAAAGTTCTGACAATATTATAGCTCAACGAACTTAAATTGGCGACAAGAACTTTTTCGGGTGAAAGTTGTAGTCCTAGCAACAATTGTGATAATGACAGAACAATAAATATTGCAATTACATAATGATTGTGAGGACGCTGCAATTTTTTCACCTAGATTGTTATAGAATAACCTACTTAGTACAATTTGTTATCATATGTCATCATTTTTATTGTGTTACTCGACAGGTTTCAGATTGTGTGCGCTACTGGAAGAGTAATTGTTATAAAACGATCTTATCGCTTTTATTATCGTCCTTTGACGAATGTAACGTTTGCCCAGCTTCCCCATTTCTCATAGTAATATGCGCGTGTTGAATTCGAATTCGTGGAATTCGCGTTTGCAAATTCATTTAGGAAGTTGTATAGCTGAGCAGGTGGTTCGCATTTCTCGTAAGCTAAAGTCAGCGAACTCAATTGGAGCTTATAGCAATCCGTCAAAGATGCATTAGCGGAAACAATGTTGTTTATATGGTGAGGGTGACGCCATGTGACATTGTAAAACTGATGAGTAATCTATTTTTGTAGAAGTGCATAATGAAGGTAGTAAAAACATAAACTAAATTCAGTTGCAAAATGCCTTTGTGTTGGTCAGCGCGCTTACTGAAATTTTGGATGGGAGCTAAAAACAATAACATGCGAAACGATTGGAGAGTTCAAAAACCCCAAGTTCTCATAATTAATTTTATGTTCGCCCTTAATTTTGTTCCTAATAACTATAAATCTTACCCTCCAGCTGCAAATCTTGCTTTCCAGCTTTAATAACATATTAGGGTTAGATTTTTTTAGACATAAAAAAAGGTTATGATTGGTAGGTAGGGCATCATAATAATTTTTTTTTGCGTTGTTAGAATATAATAGATTAAGCTCTCGAGTACCCTCCAAAATATGCGTCGTGTATAATTTGCGAGCAATCGAATTACTTATACGTGAAATGTAATCAAAACAAATTCGTCCCTCATTCACCACCTTAAGTAGTACAACTACATACTGCTCATGATGATCATTTCTCGGAAACCTACGATGCCAATTTGTAGTTTGTATATAAATTCTGAAGAATCGAAGCACCTGTGATTATACGTTTTATCTTGTGGCAAACCGCAAATACCACAGATTAACAATGCGGCTTTAATAGGACTACTGAAAGCTCAAGAATTTTAAATTATGAACTTTCATTTTTACATTTTCGTATCCTGGCTCGTTTCTTCAGAAACGTGAAATGATGGGAAAATTACAGCAATATACAGGTCATTTATAGCAATTTAAAACGTGAAAATCAATGTCCTAAAACGGATGTTTAGAAGCAAACCTTATTACCATCCGGTTACTGATCCGGGCACTGATAATTATGTTACGAATTGTGTAATAATAATAATGATAATAAAGGGGTGATTTGACCCTCATACTGAATCGGAAAAGGAGCCCACCTAGAAGGGAGCTATTCAACATAGCGGCTAAAAAATTTGAATCTTCGTAAAAATCATGAAGCTGATTTAAAGATATCGGTCTCGTTATTCCTTATTTTTAATAATCGTGTATCACATTAACCAGTATGCGAATTAGTGATGGTCCACCTTTCACGTAACGAATTCTATAAATAAAACACGGAATTACGATTTATTTGTCAGGACGTGAGATTCTGTTTGGATTTTCTCCAACAAATTGGTGTGATATACTATACCTATAGTTGCCTATCATTAGAGACATTGAGTAGGTACCTAATCAACGCTGTCAATGAGACTCGCGTAATCGCATCAATGAATACATAAAAGAGGCAGTCTTCGGAAGTCCTCAAGAACAGCTACGATTTTGACGATAAAAGAAATTTTTTTATTTAAGCGAACGTTTTGTTGCAACGGAAAAAAACTCGAGACCAAAATGCTTATGCTTTTGATCGAGAATTTTTTCCAGGAGGCAACAAAATTTGAGTGTATTAAAAATAAAATCATCCTGATTTAAAACCAAGATCGAGTGTATTTTAGGGAGATTAATAAAAGACAGTAAATTTCACAACCACTATATATTTTAAGCATTCGAACGCGCTTTTTATCGCCGATATAAACCTAGCGTTTAATCACTTAAAAAATCATCTGATTGGTTAGAATTTGAAACGATGACCAAGCTGATTGGTCATATATTAATGGAGTGTATTAATCAGCATCAATCAATTTATTCTGCCTAACTTTGCCCCTTTGATCGATTTTGGATCTCTTACGGTTTACGAGATCCCTATAGTGGAAGTGAAAAAAACTCACCCTGTATATCTACGATTTCTCGCGTGCAACGGTCTATGTTGCCATAAAAGGTTGAAATGTTGAACTACAACTGTACAAAACAAAATGAATTATTGTTTGTCGCCGCGCCGGATAGCCAATTCTTTACCAAATTTTACTTTTTTGTGTGGTTTTGTTTATTGCAGAGTTTTACCTTTTGCTCTTTGAAATTTCTAAGCCTCCTTTGCAATCACGAGAAAAAAGAACAACACTAATATTGGTCATACAACATGTATGTATATTGAAATAAATTAATTTCTAAATAGTTTCCACCTGCGCCTTTCTTTGTACATGCATTTTTTACAAACACGTATATTTTTTATTTTAACAACAATTGAAATGGCCACTTCATTTTTCAGATATGAATAATCTAATTTCTCAAAGTTGAATAATACATATATAATTATATAGGTCCATAATTACATTAACACCTAAACGGTTTTTTATGTCTTACTAACCTATCATAGCACATTGTATATCTGTGATACGCGGGCATAAAGTACCACTTTATGCCCTAGGGCATTAAGTATCACCATAGAAACTTATTTATACTTAATGACAAAACGAACAAATATTTGCAGGTCATTGAAAATTAGAAACGTCATTACCTACTAAATGACAAGATTGGCCTTATTTCGTATAGTTTCTGGAACTTCTTGCTCATTCACGATGAATTGAATTATTTAAAATTACGTTTGGATGGTTTTAATCACATTAACAAATACGAACCACGCATACTCGATCAAACATAATGAATTATTTTGTAAACGAATTTTGACGAAGAAAACTATTTGTAAAACATAAAATTGTGTATGTACCACGGGCATAAACTGATGTTTATACTCCCGGGCGACTAAAAAGCTCTCTCGGGCCACCCTCGAGCTTTTTAACTCGTCGCCCTCGAGAATATAAACATCACTATTATGCCCTTAATACATAATAGTTATTTATTTTTCATTTGCGTATTATATGTCAATTATATCTGTCATGTGCGATATATGAAGCAGTCTATTACGCCCAAGGGCATAATGAGAGGGCATAATGGATTGTCATCTCATTATGCCCTCAAACGGCCTGTCAAATTGATTGACGGAGTTATATTATGTAATAAAAAAGATGCAACTTGATTCGTATGAAGCACTTTAATGTTGGGCAAACAATAATCATGACATTTGTATATTGGAAATGCATTCTTTGGAACGATGAAAAATAAAATGTTGTATGCACCTCAGGCATTACTCGGGCGACCGGAGGCCCTCGGGCTCTGTCGCCCTCGGCATAAATATCGCCTTAATGCCCTTGATGCATAAATAACTATTATTCGATTTTTATATTATAGAATAATCTCTTAAATTCTTGAACAAAAACGAACCTTGAATCTACACCAAATTTAACATGAATCCTTTACCTTATACCTTAAATTTTATACAATTTCTTTCTACGTTAGAGTACTTTTGTGTTGGAGCTGCGATAAATGATGAGAACAGCGACAAGAGCAGCGCAGAATTCATTTCTATGATGTGCAGTTTATAGTTTTATAGTGGAGCTTCGACAGTAGCGACGATCTCTGCTTTGTATGTTATTTTTCATTTATCAAACCTATCAGTTACAAATATTTTTTTTAAAATGAATGATTTTGAAGCAGAAATACTTTCCACTTCAAATGCTGTAGGGGTAGTAGGTGAATTTTTTGACACTCGAGCCGAATTCGAAAGCAAGACTTTAATCCGGCTCATATTCTATAGCACTGATCCTTGAACTCGTACAAAACGATTGGCGAAAGTTTGACACCGCTGTCTCTTTTCGTTCTCGAGTTAGACGAGGAACTGACGGACAGACGAACGAAAAATTCCGCTAAAAAGCGCAAACCAATACCATGTCCAGGTTTGGAGAATTTTATAATTTTTACAAACAATGTTTAGTCCCACAAGGGCAATCTGACATATATTTCACTAATTAAACCATGGATATCTATGAGGACATTACTCGATAAAACCAAAGAAAGTATCACAATTAGCGCCGCTTTTATCGTTGCTCGGGTGTCAAGAGTGTCTCAACGCGTCGCTCCAATATAAACACGCACATATAAAACAATGACACCATTTTCGTTTCTTCGCTAGTCCCGTCACGTCGCTGGTCGCTCTTATCGTTTATCGCAGATTCAACATTAACGTACCCCCGTTCTTAAAGGTAGCCAATAATTTCTTTGACATCTTTAACAGAAATAGAGATAATGAATGGGTTGAAGCATCTAGCTACAGTTGGATGGTTGTAATACAGATGTTACATATGTTTTCTTTCAGGGAAATGGATTTGGAAACTCGCCGATATTCTTCGGGTATATTCTTCAAATGCGAATGTTTTCTTGGTTACAATGGGCTCGATTTCGGTGATTACTTTTGACTGTGTGAAAACTTACTTCGAAGTGTACGTAACTACATACGTTTACTGAACTTTGTAACTGTTCAGTATAATTGGAAAAAAAATCCTCAGTAAGCTTTTGCACCAATTTGCTTTATAATTACGTCTCTAACCAATAGTTCAATCAATGTGTACTTTATGGTTACAAAGGGCCCGGTAGGAGATTATATTTTTTTCATTTCTGCGTCTGAAAGCTGAAACCCATTCATGACTGAATTTTCTGTCTCCTTTTCTAAATCGATCTAAAGCTCGACAGCGAAATACGTTCTTACGAATCTTGGGGTTTTCAGCATTAGGTTCGTATTATCGAGTTATTCCTGCATCGATTACTCAGTAAACCGAAAGCCATTGCTGAAATCCATAATTTCGTTCAAAGGAATGCTTTTATAAATCGATTGGGATGTCTGTAACGGGGGTGTTGTAGATCTTTCGGTCTTTCAGCAGTAGATATGTACAATCGATTTAATCTTGCGTCGGTGTGCGGTAAATTCGCCCCCAAATAAGTTCGCCGCCGGAATATTCGCGCCGAACAAATTCGCCCCCGGAAGATTCGACCCGGAAAATTCGCCCCCGACAAATTCGCCTCTAGCCAATTCGCCCCATATTTATTAGCCCTCGGAAGTAGTAGGTTGGTTTGGTAACATATTCACATTCCGTAGAGGTAGTTGTTTTAACATTATCCCTTTCAAAGACAATTACGTAGTTCATCATTTTGTTATTGTATCATAGCCTAATTCTTCGTCTATTAGGATTGTAATATTTAAAAACGTGGAAAATCTTAGCAAAATTAATTTTTTTAAGTAAATCTATAACTACCTAGTTAAAAAATAATACAAAAAACTTACCAGCAAAAATTAATTTTATGAACTGCAATCCCTGTTACTTCCGAGGGTTAATAAATCTTATGGGGCGAATCCTACGGGGGCGAAATTGCCGGGGCCGAATTTTTCAGGGGCGAATTTGTCGGGGGCAAATTTATTTAGGGCGAGTTTTCTTGGGGTGAATATTCCGGGGGCGAATCATCCTACAATCCTTGCATCACTTACCAGATGAGTCTACATTAAAACATCTTAACTAAATTCAATGAATTATTATCAAATACACAATTGCAAACAATTCTAAAGGGAAAAAAATACTGAGGCCCCAATTCAAGTAAAATAAACCAACTTTGTGCTTATTCGTAAATAATCCCCCGATTTCCACTTAATAAATTATCATATACAGGATGTCCCGCTATTATTTTTAGTGTTTAGACATCTACATGACGTCGTTTAGACAACATAGATTAAATTAATAATAATTAAAATAATTAATAATATCCAAACAAATTCTCACCCACCTTCTGTTAACAGTACAAAAAACCAAACACGGATGGCACAAAGAAATTCTGATTGATTTAGCAAAACTAGATAGCGAATGGGGAAAAAATAAATTGAACATAGAAACACGTATAGGGAACTAATAGAAATTTAAATATGTACATCAGTCAACCGAAAAGAACAGGTAGGAAGGTGACAGAGGAAGGTTGTATCTGAAAGAATATTGAAGGATGGAAAGATGAAAATGGGAAATGAAATAAAAACAAGTATAAATTGTGCACAACTCTTGTGCAGATAAAGCGCATTTTTTTAACCGAAATCGGTTTTGTTTTGACATCACCCATGGATTTATTTCTGGCGTCTCAATCGCCTTTTGTGAGACCCTCTTCCGACAATCCGTTCTTGTGGTATAAGGGAATATACCCGATCACGATAAGAGGTCGAGGGGGAGGGCTATGGTTGGAAGAAATTAATTCCTCCCCCTCTACCCCGTACTTTGATAAGAGGAGAGAAAGAAGGGCAGTAGTTGGTAGAAAACGGTTCCTTACGTTTAGAATACAATGAGAGATAAAATTAATTTTCAACCACCTAGGCAAAATTACTTTTTTGACAGATAACCTGCACGTTAAGTTTAACGGTACTGATACATCACAGGGCTGATGATCAAATAAATAACATTCACAATTAGATTAGTGATTAGGATTACCCGTCACCGTCAGGATAACGTACCGGGTGTTGTAGAAAGGTACCTATAATAGCTATAATTACGAACCATCAATAAATCCAGTGACAAATCTTGATAAGAAAAGGTATACAGAAAGAAGAATATTAAGAGGAATAATAAAATAAGATCTTTTATAAAAATAGGGAAAATTGCCATAAAACTACAGGGTGTAAAATCGTTGGCCACAAGATAAAATGGATGTCCATAAGAATTAATGTGGGAGAACTAGTATAAGAGGCGACCCCCAACAATCAACCCTGATATTCACCATGTGTGAACCAGTAAGTTGAATTCTGATCTGATGTTTAACTTTTCATATCTGCATAAAAGCTTTAGTCGAATGTTAAATTGGCATATCAATGACAATTTAAGAGTTCTATCGTTTTGTATGATTTTATACAGATGCATTTGTGAAGTCAAGACAAGAGGAGAGGAAACAAAATCCCGTTTGTCTAATCTTTCCACGTGTAGATGATACATTATCTTCTTGCGTCAGATACAACGTTAAAGTATGCGTACAGTAAACCCATGCACCACCACAATAAACTCACGTATACTCAGAAATAACTTGATTGAAGTGCCGGTCTGAGACAATCAATAAATATTTATTAATCAGGATCTCGAAAAGACAATAGAGATAATAAGATATCCTTGAAGATAGATACCTACTATCGAGATGCTTGAGAAAATTTCTCACAACCCACAAAATGAAAGTGCTTGGTTAATGAACCTCTTATAGAAGTAAATAGATTTGATAAATGTTAATTTAATCTTCCCGTAAAAATCGACTTGAAGTCAAAACCCAAAATAAAGCGCACATTCGGAGAAAGTTCGTTCGATGACCTGTATAGCAACTTATCAAAAATAAGATACAGGTCCACCGTTAATTATCGTAATCGGACTTGACCTATCCCAATCGCCCATAACACGAATCGCAGGGAATTCACAAATCACAATATAGCAATCTGAAGAAGTTACGCAATCGCAGAGCATTCACCCGAATCTACAAGAAAACAGGACTACGTGACATTCTCATGTAATGTGTCGGGAGTCGGGACCGCGAGGATGAAGCCATTGATCTGATTCACCTTGCTTGTCTCTCCACTTATTTACTAACATTGGGAGGGTTCGAAATCGAGTGGCTTTTTCCGTATAATTGCGTGACATTGCCAGTAGGAAGTCATAACCCGCGAAGAAGTCGTACGCCGAATTAACCTTCACTTTGTGAACACAACAAACGCAAAAGTCTTACTGACGTCACGGTGGAACTTTTTAGTCCATTTGCATGAAGAGTTTTATTAGCATCAATTTAACTCCTAATTTGTGATAGATGCAAATCGATTCCATTGTTTTCGACTCACTTTTGTATGTAAATGTCGTGTGCCGTCGTGACAGTGAACTTTAGTAGGTAACGGTTTTGGTCAGTCCTAAAACCGGGGTGAAAATTGACACTAATCTCAACCATTCAAATTTTCGTTAGGTTCTCATCTTCCATATTTTTATCACACTCCATTCAGATACTAAATTGTTTTTGTTATTGGCGATCACGGTCAAAGATCTAGGTACATCCAGTCAAATTCTCAATCTCAGAATAGATCAATTGATCATCTTCAATAAATGTGGTGCGACACTTTAAATCTGTTCTCCAAATCTGGCACAAGAAAATGTACTTCAAGTTAAAGTCGCTTTCGAAATCTCCCATTACAATTCAACTTTGGCATTACCAGTCCTAATTCCTAAGTACAGTTGTTCTCTGTAATGTCGGTCCTGCAAGGACACTCGGTTCCTCGTGAATTCGGCTGCCGAGGACTCGCTCCAGAAGCGATATAGGTAGCGATGATTTTTCGCAGTTTTTCGAGTGATCTTAGAATGTTTGATTGAATTTAAGTTCTGGTACAAGGCTTGAGTTTTTAAATACATACGAAAACGCAAAGCGCCCTTTCGGCTCGGCGGATCCGGTGTAGGCAGATTTCTTTAACCGCAGGGTGAGATATTTACACCAAAGTTTGGTCGATATCGGTTCATAATTACGAAAATTAGAGTATTTCTGAAGTGATATATATATGTATGTATATTATACTGCGGTAACATTATACCTAATGGGTAGATGGAAATCTACCTAAATATGTGCGTACTTTTCCTTGCACAGAAAATGAACACCTGCCAGAGCACTTCCGTTTCTAAACTCTA
>NW_022170663.1:7229053-7241575 GCF_008802855.1 Photinus pyralis
TAGATTATAGATTATATTTGGATTAACCTTACTCAATCTCTAATTAAAATTTCAAACGCGGCCTGGCGGAGTAAATTATTGATTTCATATAAATTCTTTAATGCCTACAATATTATGCTCGCAACGAATGAATACGAGTAATAGATTTTAAGGAATTTGGGAAGTCAAAGTAATGACAGCCCCCCCTCATGGGCCACACGTTATTATTGCTTTCCTTTGTTTTCAGTGGCGAGAGGCAGTGTTCCAAAGTGTAATATCATTTTAGATACTAAATGGACAAAATCATTTTTTGACATAGGTACACATTTTCGCGCCCCCTATTTTTGCTATGGGACACTTTTAATTTTGTTAAAGTTGAGGATGAAAGAATTTTTTACTTATTACAAACAAATTGGGGAGAAAGTTAAGATGAGTCATTTTCACTGTTCACCAGTGACCCAAATATAGACTCATAGTGAATTTAAAATGTCCTGGAGACGAATAGTTCTATGCATACACCCTTTAAGCGTACTTCCAGGATCGAGGAAATGCGCTTTGTCATTATATTGAAAAATGAAAATAGAAACTTTTAGGTTTAGTGAAACGCACTAAAATGGATAGTGTGATCGAGTTACTCTCGTCCGTCTGTCTCTATGTGCACGATACAACTTCCTAGACCATATATCGACATTGGGCATTTTCCCGTTGTACAAAGTACAATGATAGATTGTTTAGGTTTAGATTTAGCATCACCCACATAATGACAAATAATTTTTTTAAATCTACTCGAAGAAAAATCTCCAAATCTCTAGCGATGTCAAGGGAAAATATATGTAATCGCCTAAGCAACAAGACAAAAATCGTGCAGCTTCTAATCGCTTTATTCGATCATTACCCTATACATTTATAGTAAAGTAACGTAACAACAAAACCGTCGCTCTGTTAATCACATTTTAGATTATGACATTAGCGATAAATAATGGGATGCGGTTTTATTTCCTACCCACTTTTCTCCATTAAATCATTGTAAAACCAATTTTTGAAAATTTCAAGATAACACTTACACGTGCACCACCTTTACCACCTGTTGTCGCTTTTTTTCGAAAATTTAACTTCGTCGCAACAGAAATGTCGCTGATCGAAATTGGAATGGGCGCAGTTTACGTCCGGAAACACGTAATTAAGTGTTAACAGATTATTTTAGTAATTTAATAGTGGGCGCGATACCGATAAATGAGTAACATTATTTTAAGGCGGATGATCTTATTCTTAATTATTTTTTTATTCGTATCAAATTCCATGCAAATCTTTTATTTTTTTGATAAAGTTTTAGGTGTAGGATTGGATTAACCGAGGGATTAACGAATAAAATATGATATTCAATGAGCCGTATTTTTTCCCTTCATTGTGACATATTTAAATATAACATTTTTGTTAACAAAATTATCTCTTAGTCATAGGCTGCGGTCAATGGATTAACTAACGAAATTAACTCACACTGTAAAGGCTTAGACTGCTTAGAGCAATTAGTTTAATTCGTTCATGTGGTGATTTTTATAACATGGTAAAAAATCCTCAATTGTCCGATAGAAAGAATATTCTCAAAACCAACCGCGAGGGTAACATTTTTCACTTTCACAACTATTACAGCATTATGAATTCAATAACAGTAGAAGATATAGAAGGTTAAAGAACAAACGTGCATCAGGAAAAGGGACAAAATACCCGCCTATTTATTTAACTTATCCCTAAAGCAAGGTATTTTTCCACAACAATGAAAACGACATGGGTTTGTGCTGTTTTAAAATCTGGATCGCTGTGAAAAATTGAAAATTCTTTGTAACTTTTCAAAAGTTTTGAAATTGTATTTTATGAAGAATTGTTTCAGCAATTTAAATTGTAAATATCGACGTTCATTAATCTTGCCTGCTTTACCCCAACATTATTCGGAAATTATGGACGAACAAGGACAAGTCGACGTAATATATACAACCCATTTTCAAAAAGCGTTTGATCCAATAGATCATTATATTGTGCTAAATAAATTATTAGGATATGGATTTTCTCATACTGTGGCAGTTCTCATCGAATCTTACTTAACTGATCGACGACAATTCGTAGTTTATGCAGGACACGCTTCAAAATACATTATTCCAACCTCTGGTGTGCCGCAAGGGTCAAACCTAGGTCACTCTCTTTTTGATATTTATTAACGATTTGCCAAAAATAATAAATTACAAAATCAGTGATACTAAATACTTAATATTTCATTTGGGAATCAACCTTGCATTTTTGCCTCGAAGTTTCCAATGTATTTCTAATGCCAATAATTTTTTGTAATTTTTTTGTCTATCTAGTGACGTAAAAATCCAATAGGCGTCCATTTAAAATAAGGAAGTCGAAATCCCCCATTTTGTAAATTTTTTTTCTACACCCCTTGAATTTATCCCATCGAATTTTGCAACTTCGATTTAAAACTTTTTTTGATAACTCTTTTTGTTACTTACTAAAGTATTTTAACTTTTTAAAAATGACAATTTTCACTTTTTTCCAATTATCTACGAAACGAAATATTTTTTTCAGCATCGGAATATCCATCAGCATCAACATAACTTTGCCAATTTAACCGAATCTGTAGTATAACAATAACATAGATAGCCTTATCTTACTCAATTTAAGTTACCCTGTATACCATGTGTAAAGACTATAATTTAATTTCGAACGCAATAAGTCATATTTTATTTATGAAACTTACATTTATTATTCAGTTAATTACAAATTAAATTCGTCATATTTTTTATATTGTAAATGATAGGTTATAATATCTACAATATATATGAGTTACTTTCGATTTAAATTATTTAAATATTTTATCACTCCCTACTTTAATTTAATTTAATTTCGTCCTGTTATTGAATTTTTCTGTTTGGGTAATAAAGCATTATTATTATTAATTGAAATTTGTGGTGTGTAGTATGCAAAAAAATGACAATTAGAGAATGGTCTCGTAAATTTGAAAATATTTACGGGGAAAACTCGACGGTGGACAGCAGATTTTATTAAATTAAATAAACGGTAATAAGAAAGTCAGAGTCTGAGAATGGTGGCAAAATTTATCATCCCCGAATTTATCTGTATATGCAGAAAAGAAATGAACGAATTAGGTCCTTACGGTCTAAGATGCTGATGCTCCCTTCAAATTTCGAAAACTGCTGGAGGAGCTGCTAACAAAAAGCAGAACAGGAATACCTACTGAAATTACTAGGAAAAAAGCTCTGGAGAACCAAAAATTATGGAATATCTAAAACAAAGTATGAGTATAGACATCCAGAAAGGGAATGCGAATTCGATCATCCAGATGTTTCCAAGATCAAATTCACTTTGCAACATTCTGTCAATAAATCACCTAATTTCTTAAAAGAAAGTGGTTACGAACTGCACAGACCTGAATAGTACCTAGTGTCATCAGAGTAGGAAGAAATTGATCAAATTCGAGCACTTTATTTAGGTCAGCGTCGTATCAAGTGTAATTTGTAACCTGAAAATTCGATACATGCGTCTTTTACATTGGCGATAGATAAGCAAACCGAGAATCCTTACTAATATACGTTTCATTTACCAATAATTGATTAAAGCAATTAGAGCAGATACCGCCCGTGGTCTTTACAATAACACAATTAGTTCTACAGCAAAAATGTGCCTGACGTCACAATCGATAGTGAGTCACCAGCAACTGAGAAATTTCATTATGCGCATTTACGCAAAAAAAGTTTGTACATCAAACACAGAAACGCCGCCATCTCGGTTTGTGTAATCGAAGTTTTTATCTTTAAAAAAAAGCTAATAATTTTATTGTTTTTATCTCTCCCATTTTGTAGTAATTTGCTAAAGTAAACATTATTTATCAACTACGGAGAAATTATGAGAAAATTACGTACTAATTTGATATCTCGCTAACCAAACAATATAGTAAATGCAGGAAGCATGTTTAATTTTATTCAAAAATATTTTTTTCTACGGTTTCGTAATTGCAATAACAATAGTAAACATAATCAAGGAAATAAAAATATTCATTATCTCAGTTTATTTAATACGTAATATCTATATGAGGTTAGAACAAACCAAAAGGACTCAAAACCGCTCCCATGCAATTTAATTGAGTGTAAAAAGGGGGGAGGGCACTACACGTTTCGACTTACGTCATCATCAAGTGTACTCTACAAGGTAATGGTAAGAATTGAGGAGAGCATATATAAAATTACCTTACAGTGTCATGGGCAATTGGGCATGCACGAATGGAGGTGTAAACCTCAAAAAATGAAGACGCGTATGGAACGCCGTTTTAGTATATATACCAACATTTTATCATGTATCATTTTAAATAACAGTCAATCTTTGTCTCTAAATTTTTCGTTTGTTGTTTTTATCTTACGTATTAAAAAAATGTTGATTAATAAAGATGATACATGAATTAAAATGTTTGTTGATAATTTTAATTAGGCGCTAGTATACACGTAGTCAAATAGACTAAACTGTAGTTCCTGAAACTTCTGCACAATCAGAGATACGAATTAAAATGATCAACAATCATTTTAATTAATGTAACATTTTAATTCAACAATCACTTTAAATAATTCTTGCCGATTTTAACAGCATGAATTCATATGATTGTTGAATTAAAATGTGCTCTGAAAATATTTGTACAATTTTATTCCAAAATTTTACAATGTGCCATTTTAAATAACAGTCAATCGTATGCCTCTACTTTTTACGTTTGTTGTTATTGTCTTACGTATTAAATATGATTGTTTTCGTACTTCCGGGACTAAAGTAAGAACTTCACTCCATTATGACAAGTACTGAAGTGTCACTTTTTGTCCCGCCGGGATTAAATTTAGACGAAAATCCCGGAAGGATGAAATTACTAACAAGGCAATTTCAGTGGGTTGTTCCACATTTTGTATGCGGCACTACTTCTTAAACGCATCGTACTGCTGCTCATATAGTTTTTTGGATTTCGGTGGTATCAATTCTTTACCTAGTTTGGCTGCTTTTTATCAATATCAAATACACCTTTGTCACCCACCACCAAAATTATGACACTAGCAATGACAGTTTCCAAATTATTTTTGTTACCATGGCATAGGGATTGTCATACCAACGCAACGTTCCTATGGTAACTTGTTAAGCAGCGATTTTTGAAAGAACGCGTTCTCTAACTCCATACATATTAAGTGTTTCAGTTTCGGAAGTACGAAAAATATCGTATATACCTTGCGACTGAAGTAGTGTTTTTAATCCCTCAGGTAAATTATGGCCCTCCCTTCGGTCGGGCCATAAACTTTACCTTCGGGATTAAAAGTACTACTTCAGTCCCGCGGTATATAATATACTATTAAAAAATGTTACTTAATAAAAATGTGAAATGAATTATATTGTTATATTGAATGAGTGTATATGAAACTGTATTTCAACAAACAATTAATAACAAACAATTAAATTGAATTGCAAGAAATACTTCGATTAATAAAACGATTTTGTCCAACAAACATAAAAATTCATTAATTTTAAATGTGGAATTAAAATTATCAACAAACATTTTAATTCATCAGTCATATAAATTCGACGATTTGAAAATTGAAGCCGAATATTTTCAACAATCACTTTAATTCAACAAACAAATAAATTTTTATTGTTAGACGTAGTAAAAGAATCTTTAAAAATGATTGTTGAATTAATATGATTTTTGAATTAAAATGTTACATCATGAATTAAAATGTTTGTTGATAATTTTAATTAGGCGCTAGTATACACGTACCCAAATACACTAAAGGATAGTTCCTGAAACTTCCGCACAATCACAGATACGAATTAAAATTATCAACAAACATTTTAATTCATGTAACATTTTAATTCAACAATCATTTTAAATAATGCTTTCCTATTTTAACAGCACGAATTAATATGATTGTTGAATTAAAATGATTGTTGGGAATATTTGTACAACACTTCAATAATTGAATTAATATGATTGTTGAATTAAAATGTTTGTTCATAATTTTAATCCCACATTTAATATGAATAAATTTTTATGGTTGTTGAATTAGTTCTAGTTAGTTATATTACTGTTCGTTTATGTATTCGTTTGTTGATTTGTATTGTTAAACTTTCGTTATACACATTGCTATATAATTTATACATCATTTCAATTAAGTGAAGTTTTTTAAACAAACATATTTAATGTTTCACATAAAAACAACAAACATAATAAATCGGGAAATAAAATTAACTGTTGTTTATAATGTTACATTGTAAACTTTCGTAATAAAAAGTAAAACGGCGTTCCATAGACGCGTGTAATTTCAAAATTGCATAATAAAAATTTAAATTTAAACGCTGTTCCATATTTCATTGTGACCAGACAAATAGTTTTTGGAACACGTTGTTTGCAAAAAACAGGCTCTTTCCAAAAACATGATTTGATAGTTATGGTTTGATTGCTAGTTAAAACGGTACGGTTTTGCAGTATTAAGTGGAATGTTTCTCAAATCAGCGTCACTATACAGGGCGTTTCAAAAAGAATCATCCGATTTTAAAAATTTATTGCTATTCATCTATAAGTCCGATTTGATAGAACAATGTACTGTTAGTAAGAGGAAGCTCTCGAGTTTCGCGTGGTTTCTGCTAGGTAGCAGTAGCACGCTTCTGTCAACGCCCAGCTCAGTATTGTCAAAATGGCGTCTAAACAACAGAAAGCGTTTTGTGTTATACGGTTTGCTAAATGTGAGTCTGTGATTTCCGTGCAACGTGAATTTCGTACCACATTAGAGCAGCCATCGAATCTATCACTCAAGAAATGCTAGCTAAGGTGTGGGACGAATTTGAGTATCGCATAGACATATGCCGTGCATCTCAAGGGGGCCATATTGAGCACATGTAAATGGTGTATAAAAAAAACTTTATTAGTTATCCTTTAATATAAAATTAACCTCATGTCAATATTATTATTAGTATTGAAATTATAAACCTACAAAATCGGATGATTCTTTTTGAAACGCCCTGTATTTTTTTATTAAAACATTCGTTTTCTTAATTGAATTTTAGCTTGAAACATTTCCACTAGCTAGCGATAGGAACTTAAGGAAAACACGAAGGAAATCTTCAGGGGAGCAACTTGAAAGGAGAATTTGAACAGAATTAGTTCAGGAGCATCTGAGAGATATTGGGAGAGTTCACGCATTAACATAGCCTAGGGCCAAGTGTTTGTTTCTGCACACCGTATTTCATGTTACCAGAAACAAGAAGAGGGATCGAAAACGGTTAGTAGAAAAACATAATTTTTCATTGGTAATACAAAAGGCGACCTGAATTCACAAGCAAACCCAGAGAACAAAGTGTTTTCACCTCCGATTCATTTTTGAGATACAATAAGGACTAAAAGAATGGAATTAACGGTTTTACCTAAGCTTTCGAGCATGCCTTTTCCAGGCTTTTCACAACATTGTAACACCTTAGCTACATTTACAAGGGCCGAAGACCTCACTTGCACAAAATAAAATTAAACCTCTACGGCACTGGCAAAAATTTCCACATGGCAATTAATTTTTAATTTACCCACGGCTAGCTCAGTATCAAACTGGAGATCTTGGTACATTTTTCTTTACACATTCTTGGTTTGGCTCATAAAAAGAAATACAAATCTCTTCATGTAAATAATTCTCACAGACTGATTCCTTTAGGAATATTAAAATTACTTCAATCAAATTTATTAAGCAAATTCCTAATAATCGACCACTACTTTATGCATATCAAAAAATTTAAAATAACTTACAGCAGGTGGATGAGATTCATTTCAAGTTATAAATTTCTGTTATCTCTCCTTGGAAAATGCTGCTCCCTTTAGAAATATAACTTGTGTGTTTGGGGATGGAAAGAATCTATCTACAGACACTGATTTTCACGGATGAAGTTGGATCTAGCGACTGTTAACTTGGGAATTGAGTGATTTACTGACAGATTCGATTTCTATTCTGAATTTAATTTTAGGGTAGAGAATGTAAAGGATATTAAAACTACTAATATTAAAAATTCAAGGTGGTTTTCTTGCATAGAAAGACGAAATAACGTTTAAAGAAATGAAACGGAAGTATATACAAGGTCGCTGATAAGTCTAGAAACTACATTAAAAAAAGTTTTGGGGTTCTTCAGTATCTACTAGGCAATAATAATCTTAATTGTACAGGGTTGGTCAGTAAGGCGTGGCACACCAAAATATCATTTTTTTAAGTTGAACACCCTGTATATTGTTCCATATTGCTTGCTCTACTTAGCGATCATTTTGGATCAAAGAAACCCAAAATTTGATTAAGGAAACGGTTAAATGCATTGATTGCGAAAAATAAAATTGGCTCTGTTGGAAACTACGGTTCACTATTTATCATGTACATTTTTTGAAAAAATAAATTGCGCATGCTCAGACCCAACGCTCTGATTAATGAGCGGTATTTCTGAAGTTATGCTAACACTAAATGTTTTTGGGGAAGAACACAGTGCCGGGGCGGTCTACCCCCCAGCAATACTCCTCAGCATAACCCTCGGCAAAGGAAGACTCAATAATCTTTTCTCTTTTACCCCCAACAACCTTATGTTAGCTTTTAAGAAAAAGTAATCAAATCCTTGTATGAGTATGAAATACCCCCCAGCAATACTCCCCAGTATTAACATCAGCAAAGGAAAACCCGATAAGTTCTTCTCTATTACACCTAACATCTTCACGTTAGCTTTTGAGAAAAGTTTTTGTGTTTGGGGGGGGGGGGTATTGGACCCCCCCGATACTACGTTTTCCCACAAAGCATTCAGACTCTCATAGTTAGTTTTCGTAAAATGACAGACATATCTTTCTTTTCTGTGGCTAATACTAATTGATTTTGGGAAAGAACGTAGTACCGGGGGGTCTGAAATACCCTCAGCAATACTATCCAGCATAGGAAGATTTGATAATGTTGTCTCTATTACCCCTAACAAACTCGTGTTAGCTTTTGAGAAAAGGTAATAAACTATTCATTTAGGTATGGAATACCTCCCAGCAATTAATAATAATAATAATCGTCATTTATGGGGATAACGGAAACAAATACAAAATAAGAAATATGAAATAAAATAACTTAAAAAAAAGACAAAAACACCGTTAAACCAAAAAGGCGAAGTTCAGAATGGCAGTGTAACATTAGACTACCATCTACCACTTAACCCTGCTTCTTTACTTCTTCTTGATTAGTCATAATGGCTAAAAGTTCATAGGATGAATTGGAAATGAGGGAAATGTAGAAGAAGAAAAAAATCACAAAAAAATTCGTCCCAACATTACCTTCAGCAAAGAAAGACTAGATCATTCTTTTTCTTTTACCCCTAATAACCTCGTGTTAGCTTTTGAGAATAGATCTTTGTATTTGAATTATGAAATTTTAAGGGAAAGTGCTTCCTAACAAATAGATTAAACGTACTTAAAAAATAGAATGCGCATAGGCAGACCAAAAAGGAAATTTTAATTTTTCTATCCAGGTTCAGGTAACATAGCTTCCCTGTCTCCCTGTTCTTTTTACAGTTCCGCTATGAAAGCAATGACAGTTTACGAGTTTGTATTTGTTACAATACAAATTTAAACCTATGACGATGGGGGGTAAAAAATACGTTGGTGGTGAAGAAGAAATGATGGTAAAAAAGGATTGGTAAAAATGGGGGCGAATCATTAAATTTTCTTTTGAAAACGTCAAAGTTGCTTGATAATGCTTGTTCAATCAATCTATAACTGGGAAAGCTCTTTATATAAAAACATTTAGATATAACCATATCTTTTCTAATGTTGCAAAGAATATAATTTATAACAATCCATCTGGATCGTTTTGACACAATCCAAACTCAAATCTGTACTTATTTTTTTCTTACCAACAGTAATTATAGACAATTGTTCTGTCGTTTTAATGATGCAAAGCTCTATATAACCATTGAATAAAATTTTATTCAATCATATAACGAATAACTTTACTTCAATCAAATAATAGTCGCCAAGTACCGTTGGGCAATTACAAATCCACCGTTAAAACCATTTACGCGATTTTAAATAATTTTGTATTCATCGCAATGTCATTTGTATACGACTGACTACCTTGAAAAGGGACAGTTACGGGACTCCGGCAATAAGCCTGGATCGTGAAATGGCCTTAATGTATTGAACAAAACACGTTGAGGAATTAGGGTAACCCCCTTAAGGGCGTATCTAGAATTTTAGGGGGTGTAATAGAAAAATACAAATGTGAGATATAAAGACAGGAAGAGGGGAGTTTAAAATATTTCCAAAATATACATTTTTGAAAAGATAAGCAATTGGAATTTTTTTGGTTACGCACAAACACATCTTGACATTTGATACTAAATTATAAGCGAAACGTTTTGTACCCTCCGTTTACTGAGAAATGTTTGTTTCTGGTCCCCTCTACAACTCAATTACTCCAGATAGCTCGGTACTACCCAACATTTTCCAAAGAACTAGTAAAATTTACAAGATAGAAGCACACAACCCTCTCGGTGGTCAAGATTGTCGATAAAATCCACCCTTACCGCACTTAAAGACTTACGATAAAACAGGGACCTTCATTTAGTAACCTACTCAGCAATTATATGCAAATAACGACTTCGCATGCAATTAAATCCAATTCCAGTTATTAAAACCAGCCTTTCATGAAAATATGAATTACTAAATCTATTCGATAGCGTTAGTCGAAGCATGTAAAGGGTTTATCTAGTGGCGATCTGAGACGAAACATGCACGATGTTGTTGGGGGATTAAAAAGAATGTTAAAGGCAGGAAACTGTTGTTTTTCGCTGCAATTAGACACACCATAATGGCGGCTGGACCTCGAGGGCCTTACGCAATTGCAACTATTTCGGTTTGATGATGGATTAACGGTACGAAGAACCGGTTATAGCAACTGGAAGTGGATGTTATACAATTTTGCTCAGCCGATCTCATTTGTAATGCACATCTTTCCTGAAATTCCTGGAACATCACGCTCGGACCGACTAAAGAAAGGATGTGAAGAATGTCCGGATATCGCATTAAGTGCACTAGGATGTTTGTGGACACGTCACATTTACATTAAAATTGTTTTGTTTCAAAGCGCATTTGCACAACCAGTTTTACTCTTCTGAATTAAACAACATTCCGCTTATGGCAAATGACAACAAAAGATTTTGCCATTAACATTCATTATGAAGCTTCTAACAACTGTACGATTAGGTATAAAATCAAAGATTATATTATATCCTTGATCGTTAATCTCGTAACGATTTTTACGTGCACCGTTAATGGACGTTGCGCAACCATTTCCCAAGGCAATCTTTAAAAGAGAATTTTCCATAGGACATCTTTTCTTGGGTAAAAAGTATAACGCTTCGCTTCGGTCATTGTTCGCCATGACGTAACAGTTTAAAACTCTCTCGAATGGCAATGATCTTTATTCCTCGTATCCAAGGATATCTTCCATCCGTTGCAAAGCTGGTGGCGGTTACTTTTTAAATTAGAAGAAATGTATGAGTAACGAAAGAAGTTGTTATTTAGCTGCTGCCTAGGTAATGCGTTAGCTTTTTTCCGAATGTCAGATTATTTCCACTAAACATATCCCATTATGTACCATATTATGAAATCTGGAAATCCCTTATTTGAAGCAAAACCCTTTAAAATTCCTCCTTTATGAAGGAATTTCTTTTGCAATTCCGCTACCAAAGATTTCGAAATTTGGGGGTCAGAACAAATACAAAAAAAATATTTCAAGTCACTATGTCTAACGAAGTTTCAAACGTGCACGCCGTGGTAACAAAATCCTTTAAAGGTCAACTCTGAATCCGCACGAACTCTGTAGAAGAATTAGTTTCAAGCTGAAATATTGAAGAAAAATTTCATAATTTAAAAGACATCAATAGCTTTATAATTAAATTTCTAAGGTATTTTAAGATTTGAAGGCTAAATAGCGCCACCGAACTTTGAGAAGCTTTGGAAGCTTTACATTCAAACCTGATTCTGAAACGTCTAGTGCTAAATTCCGCGCACGAAGCATGTAGAGTAAATTATTTCAAACGGACATTATGAATTAAATGCAGAACCAGCAGAATTCGCTTCTAATCGACAACCGAACATTTGGAAACGCATTAATTTTTCATATAATTAAAGCCGGACTACGATCTACGTCAGCTTCTGAAAATAAAGTTTGTTCAAACGTTTATTTGAAATTCAAATGGTCCATTTTAAGTATGAACTTAAAAAATATGCCAAATTCTTGACAGAACCAAAAAATCGCGATTTTAGAAGGGTTTCTTCAAAGAATAGAATCTTTATTATTTTCCGGTGTATAATAAGAATATTCAATAAAAAGTACAGGTTTCTATTTGAAAAAATTAGTTGCCCTACACTATAGCCATAGACGAGTAATACGTATGCCAAAAATTTAGTCTAATCGATTCAACATTAACAGTGCCCTTTTGGCATCT